>NC_143031.1:82288411-82500911 GCF_057628025.1 Oncorhynchus mykiss | reverse complement strand
AGTCAGTCTGTTGTCATGTGTCTCTCTCCCTCTAGGAGTCAGTCTGTGTGTCTCTCTCTCTCTCTCTAGGAGTCAGTCTGTGTTGTCATGTGTCTCTCTCCCTCTAGGAGTCAGTCTGTGTGTGTGTGTCTCTCTCCCTCTAGGAGTCAGTCTGTTGTCATGTGTCTCTCTCCCTCTAGGAGTCAGTCTGTTGTCATGTGTCTCTCTCCCTCTAGGAGCCAGTCTGTGTTGTCATGTGTCTCTCTCCCTCTAGGAGTCAGTCTGTGTGTCTCTCTCTCTCTCTCTAGGAGTCAGTCTGTGTGGTGTAATGTGTCTCTCTCCCTCTAGGAGTCAGTCTGTGTTGTCATGTGTCTCTCTCCCTCTAGGAGTCAGTCTGTGTGTTGTCATGTGTCTCTCTCCCTCTAGGAGTCAGTCTGTGTTGTCATGTGTCTCTCTCCCTCTAGGAGTCAGTCTGTGTTGTCATGTGTCTCTCTCCCTCTAGGAGTCAGTCTGTGTGTGTGTGTCTCTCTCCCTCTAGGAGTCAGTCTGTTGTCATGTGTCTCTCTCCCTCTAGGAGTCAGTCTGTGTGTCTCTCTCTCTCTCTCTAGGAGTCAGTCTGTGTGGTGTCATGTGTCTCTCTCCCTCTAGGAGCCAGTCTGTGTGTATCTCTCCCTCTAGGAGCCAGTCTGTGTGTATCTCTCCCTCTAGGAGCCAGTCTGTGTGTATCTCTCCCTCTAGGAGCCAGTCTGTGTGTATCTCTCCCTCTAGGAGCCAGTCTGTGTGTATCTCTCCCTCTAGGAGCCAGTCTGTGTGTCTCTCTCCCTCTAGGAGCCAGTCTGTGTGTATCTCTCCCTCTAGGAGCCAGGGTGTGTGTATCTCTCCCTCTAGGAGCCAGGGTGTGTGTATCTCTCCCTCTAGGAGCCAGTCTGTGTGTATCTCTCCCTCTAGGAGCCAGTCTGTGTGTATCTCTCCCTGTAGGAGCCAGTCTGTGTGTATCTCTCCCTGTAGGGGCCAGTCTGTGTGTATCTCTCCTTCCCTCTGTAATGTGGTGTTTATTCTCCGTCTCCCTGTAGGAGCCCGTTCCCAGTCGGCCTCCGTGTTGTCCAGTCTCCAGGAGCTGAGAGCGGTTCAGGACAGTCTGTCAGCTACGGAGACGGAGCTACAGGCCCTGGACAAACAACTGTCTGGTCTCAAGGGGACCGCTGAGAGGTGGCTGCCCTGAAACATTTACTATGTAGCTTTAGGAGTTCAGCTAATTCAATATTTCTGAAAATTTCTCTATATATTCCTTCTCTCTCCCTCCTCTACCCCCTCTCTCTCTCCCTCCTCTACCCTCTCCTCTTCCCTCCTCTACCCTCTCCTCTCCCTCCTCTACTCCCTCTACCCTACCCTCTCTCCCTCCTCTACTCCCTCCTCTACCCTACCCTCTCTCCCTCCTCTACCCTACCCTCTCTCCCTCCTCTACCCTCCTCTACCCTCCTCTACCCTCCTCTACCCTCCTCTACCCTCTCCTCTACCCTCTCCTCTACCCTCTCCTCTCCCTCCTACCCTCTCCTCTACCCTACCCTCTCTCCCTCCTCTACCCTCTCTCTCTCCTCTCCCTCCTCTTCCCTCCTCTACCCTCTCTCCCTCCTCTCTCCCTCCTCTCTCCCTCCTCTCTCCCTCCTCTCTCCCTCCTCTACCCTCTCCTCTACCCTCTCCTCTACCCTCTCCTCTACCCTCTCCTCTACCCTCTCCTCTACCCTCTCCTCTACCCTCTCTCTCCTCTTTCTCCTCTACCCTCTCTTTCTCCTCTCTCCTCTCTCCTCTCTCTCTCCTCTCCCTCCTCTACCCTCTCCTCTTTCTCCTCTACCCTCTCTCCTCTCCCTCCTCTACCCCCTCCCTCCTCTACCCTCTCCCTCCTCTACCCTCTCCCTCCTCTACCCTCTCCCTCCTCTACCCTCTCCCTCCTCTACCCTCTCCCTCCTCTACCCTCTCCCTCCTCTACCCTCTCCCTCCTCTACCCTCTCTCTCCTCTCCCTCCTCTACCCTCTCTCTCCTCTCCCTCCTCTATCCTCTCTTCTTCCCTCTCCCTCCTCTACCCTCTCCTCTTTCCTCTCCCCTCTATCCTCTCCTTCCTCTACCCTCCCCTCTCCCTCTACTCTCCCCTCTCCCTCTACTCTCCCCTCTCCCTCTACTCTCCCCTCTGCCTCCTCCCTCCTCTCCCCTCTCCCTCTCCCCTCCCCTCTCCTCTCCCCTTTCCTCTCCCTCCTCTCCTCTTTCTAGGTATCGTTTGTTAAAGCAGCAGTTAGACATGAAGACAGAAGAGTTAGATATTCTCCAGGTTAAACTCCATCAGAGCTCCTTCCATAAACAACAGGAAGAACTGAAGATGTTACTGAAGACCATCGGTGAGCGCACACACACACACTCACACACACTCACAACGTTTTTCAACATATTTTTTAAAGGTGGGACAACACTTGATCCCAAAGAGTTGAACTGTGAGGCGAAAAAATGAATGTAGTTACATTATCCAACAAATAAAAGGTAACAATTATTTAGTTAATAACAAACAGTAAGATATTTGTGTCCTGCTCATGCTGAGTTTTATAGTGTCCACTCTAGCTTCCTGTAGCTAGTCTGTGTGTCGAGGACAGGGGTTTTACTAGAGATAGCTTGAAGCCGACGATTGATTGACTTGGTGATTAAACCTACAGCTGGTATTCCTGTGACAGGAAGTGGGGTGGTATTTAAACCTACAGCACATATTCCAGTGACAGGAAGTGAGGTGGTATTTAAACCTACAGCTGGTATTCCTGTGACAGGAAGTGGGGTGGTATTTAAACCTACAGCACGTATTCCAGTGACAGGAAGTGGGGTGGTATTTAAACCTACAGCACATATTCCAGTGACAGGAAGTGAGGTGGTATTTAAACCTACATCTGGTATTCCAGTGACAGGAAGTGGGGTGGTATTTAACCCTACAGCTGGTATTCCAGTGACAGGAAGTGGGGTGGTTGTAACTGAGATAGAGAGGAGTAGAACAAAGGCCTCAATGGTTCTTAGACTTCCTGGTATCTGGGAAATTAGGTCAGGGGTCGGGGGGTTAAGGTAAGTTAACTCCAGGTGCACATTAAAACAGGATGAACCCAAAGTGGCTGATTTTATAGTTTTTTTTTCTTCACAAAAACTGTTACTTTAAATAGCAAATGATGTTGGCACTTGCTGTCTAGCCAATAGCTGGCAGGATACAGTGGGGACAGAGCAGCTGTCTAGCCAACAGCTGGCAGGATACAGTGGGGACAGAGCAGCTGTCTAGCCAATAGCTGGCAGGATACAGTGGGGACAGAGCAGCTGTCTAGCCAACAGCTGGCAGGATACAGTGGGGACAGAGCAGCTGTCTAGCCAACAGCTGGCAGGATACAGTGGGGACAGAGCAGCTGTCTAGCCAATAGCTGGCAGGATACAGTGGGGACAGAGCAGCTGTCTAGCCAACAGCTGGCAGGATACAGTGTGGACAGAGCAGCTGTCTAGCCAACAGCTGGTAGGATACAGTGGGGACAGAGCAGCTGTCTAGCCAACAGCTGGTAGGATACAGTGGGGACAGAGCAGCTGTCTAGCCAATAGCTGGCAGGATACAGTGGGGACAGAGCAGCTGTCTAGCCAACAGCTGGTAGGATACAGTGGGGACAGAGCAGCTGTCTAGCCAACAGCTGGTAGGATACAGTGGGGACAGAGCAGCTGTCTAGCCAACAGCTGGCAGGATACAGTGTGGACAGAGCAGCTGTCTAGCCAACAGCTGGCAGGATACAGTGGGGACAGAGCAGCTGTCTAGCCAACAGCTGGCAGGATACAGTGGGGACAGAGCAGCTGTCTAGCCAACAGCTGGCAGGATACAGTGGGGACAGAGCAGCTGTCTAGCCAACAGCTGGTAGGATACAGTGGGGACAGAGCAGCTGTCTAGCCAACAGCTGGCAGGATACAGTGGGGACAGAGCAGCTGTCTAGCCAACAGCTGGCAGGATACAGTGGGGACAGAGCAGCTGTCTAGCCAACAGCTGGCAGGATACAGTGGGGACAGAGCAGCTGTCTAGCCAACAGCTGGCAGGATACAGTGGGGACAGAGCAGCTGTCTAGCCAACAGCTGGTAGGATACAGTGGGGACAGAGCCGCTGTCTAGCCAACAGCTGGCAGGATACAGTGGGGACAGAGCAGCTGTCTAGCCAACAGCTGGCAGGATACAGTGGGGACAGAGCAGCTGTCTAGCCAACAGCTGGTAGGATACAGTGGGGACAGAGCAGCTGTCTAGCCAACAGCTGGCAGGATACAGTGGGGACAGAGCAGCTGTCTAGCCAACAGCTGGCAGGATACAGTGGGGACAGAGCAGCTGTCTAGCCAACAGCTGGCAGGATACAGTGGGGACAGAGCAGCTGTCTAGCCAACAGCTGGCAGGATACAGTGGGGACAGAGCAGCTGTCTAGCCAACAGCTGGCAGGATACAGTGGGGACAGAGCAGCTGTCTAGCCAACAGCTGGCAGGATACAGTGGGGACAGAGCAGCTGTCTAGCCAACAGCTGGCAGGATACAGTGGGGACAGAGCAGCTGTCTAGCCAACAGCTGGCAGGATACAGTGGGGACAGAGCAGCTGTCTAGCCAACAGCTGGCAGGATACAGTGTGGACAGAGCAGCTCTAGCCAACAGCTGGCAGGATACAGTGTGGACAGAGCAGCTGTCTAGCCAACAGCTGGCAGGATACAGTGTGGACAGAGCAGCTGTCTAGCCAACAGCTGGCAGGATACAGTGTGGACAGAGCAGCTCTAGCCAACAGCTGGCAGGATACAGTGGGGACAGAGCAGCTGTCTAGCCAACAGCTGGCAGGATACAGTGGGGACAGAGCAGCTGTCTAGCCAACAGCTGGCTGGATACAGTGGGGACAGAGCAGCTGTCTAGCCAACAGCTGGCAGGATACAGTGGGGACAGAGCAGCTCTCTAGCCAACAGCTGGCAGGATACAGTGGGGACAGAGCAGCTGTCTAGCCAACAGCTGGCAGGATACAGTGGGGACAGAGCAGCTCTCTAGCCAACAGCTGGCAGGATACAGTGTGGACAGAGCAGCTGTCTAGCCAACAGCTGGCAGGATACAGTGGGGACAGAGCAGCTGTCTAGCCAACAGCTGGCAGGATACAGTGGGGACAGAGCAGCTGTCTAGCCAACAGCTGGCAGGATACAGTGGGGACAGAGCAGCTGTCTAGCCAACAGCTGGTAGGATACAGTGGGGACAGAGCAGCTGTCTAGCCAACAGCTGGCAGGATACAGTGGGGACAGAGCAGCTGTCTAGCCAACAGCTGGCAGGATACAGTGGGGACAGAGCAGCTGTCTAGCCAACAGCTGGCAGGATACAGTGGGGACAGAGCAGCTGTCTAGCCAACAGCTGGCAGGATACAGTGGGGACAGAGCAGCTGTCTAGCCAACAGCTGGTAGGATACAGTGGGGACAGAGCCGCTGTCTAGCCAACAGCTGGCAGGATACAGTGGGGACAGAGCAGCTGTCTAGCCAACAGCTGGCAGGATACAGTGGGGACAGAGCAGCTGTCTAGCCAACAGCTGGTAGGATACAGTGGGGACAGAGCAGCTGTCTAGCCAACAGCTGGCAGGATACAGTGGGGACAGAGCAGCTGTCTAGCCAACAGCTGGCAGGATACAGTGGGGACAGAGCAGCTGTCTAGCCAACAGCTGGCAGGATACAGTGGGGACAGAGCAGCTGTCTAGCCAACAGCTGGCAGGATACAGTGGGGACAGAGCAGCTGTCTAGCCAACAGCTGGCAGGATACAGTGGGGACAGAGCAGCTGTCTAGCCAACAGCTGGCAGGATACAGTGGGGACAGAGCAGCTGTCTAGCCAACAGCTGGCAGGATACAGTGGGGACAGAGCAGCTGTCTAGCCAACAGCTGGCAGGATACAGTGGGGACAGAGCAGCTGTCTAGCCAACAGCTGGCAGGATACAGTGTGGACAGAGCAGCTCTAGCCAACAGCTGGCAGGATACAGTGTGGACAGAGCAGCTGTCTAGCCAACAGCTGGCAGGATACAGTGTGGACAGAGCAGCTGTCTAGCCAACAGCTGGCAGGATACAGTGTGGACAGAGCAGCTCTAGCCAACAGCTGGCAGGATACAGTGGGGACAGAGCAGCTGTCTAGCCAACAGCTGGCAGGATACAGTGGGGACAGAGCAGCTGTCTAGCCAACAGCTGGCTGGATACAGTGGGGACAGAGCAGCTGTCTAGCCAACAGCTGGCAGGATACAGTGGGGACAGAGCAGCTCTCTAGCCAACAGCTGGCAGGATACAGTGGGGACAGAGCAGCTGTCTAGCCAACAGCTGGCAGGATACAGTGGGGACAGAGCAGCTCTCTAGCCAACAGCTGGCAGGATACAGTGTGGACAGAGCAGCTGTCTAGCCAACAGCTGGCAGGATACAGTGGGGACAGAGCAGCTGTCTAGCCAACAGCTGGCAGGATACAGTGTGGACAGAGCAGCTGTCTAGCCAACAGCTGGCAGGATACAGTGTGGACAGAGCAGCTGTCTAGCCAACAGCTGGCAGGATACAAGTGGGGACAGATCATCATGTCACCGGAAGACCCTCAATATTTATTGGAAAGGAGCATCAAACTCATCACCTTTTCACTTTCACCATCCTGTGAAGTCCATCATCATCGTTTATTTAATCTGTAGCCTAATTAAACTGCATGTTATCCTGAGTCGTAGCGGGACGACCAGACACCACGTCACAGCGTGACTCCATGTTGAGTTCCATATGATGGTTATTATACTGTATCCATATTTACACCATTAACGATGTTTCCACCTCCCGTTTCTCACATAATTACATTTAACCAACACAGAACAGATCCCACCATGTCTGACAAACACATTTTATCCTTCTGCATTTTAAACTTCCTGTTAATGCAGTATGACTCACATTAAAAGTGTGTGTCTGTGTGTGTGTGTGTGTCTCTCTCAGAGGAGTGTGAGGAGACCCTGCGCAGCAGTAAGGAGGTCCAGAAGAAGGCGGATGAGAAGTACAAGGTCAGTTTATCTCCATGGGTCATATCTGGACCTATCAGTAGTCTCCTTTCAGGATCACATGACTTATTATCCCAATGGGTCATATCTGGACCTATCAGTAGTCTCCTTTCAGGATCACATGACTTATTATCCCAATGGGTCATATCTGGACCTATCAGGGGTCTCCTTTCAGGATCACATGACTTATTATCCCAATGGGTCATATCTGGACCTATCAGTAGTCTCCTTTCAGGATCACATGACTTATTATCCCAATGGGTCATATCTGGACCTATCAGTAGTCTCCTTTCAGGATCACATGGGTCATATCTGGACCTATCAGTAGTCTCCTTTCAGGATCACATGACTTATTATCCCAATGGGTCATATCTGGACCTATCAGTGGTCTCCTTTCAGGATCACATGACTTATTATCCCAATGGGTCATATCTGGACCTATCAGTAGTCTCCTTTCAGGATCACATGACTTATTATCCCAATGGGTCATATCTGGACCTATCAGTAGTCTCCTTTCAGGATCACATGACTTATTATCCCAATGGGTCATATCTGGACCTATCAGGGGTCTCCTTTCAGGATCACATGACTTATTATCCCAATGGGTCATATCTGGACCTATCAGTAGTCTCCTTTCAGGATCACATGACTTATTATCCCAATGGGTCATATCTGGACCTATCAGTGGTCTCCTTTCAGGATCACATGACTTATTATCCCAATGGGTCATATCTGGACCTATCAGGGGTCTCCTTTCAGGATCACATGACTTATTATCCCAATGGGTCATATCTGAACCTATCAGTAGTCTCCTTTCAGGATCACATGACTTATTATCCCAATGGGTCATATCTGGACCTATCAGTAGTCTCCTTTCAGGATCACATGACTTATTATCCCAATGGGTCATATCTACCCCTATCAGGGGTCTCCATTCAGGATCACATGGGTCATGTCTGGACCTATCAGTGGTCTCCATTCAGGATCACATGCTACCAGAATTTTGCAACCCCACCCTGAGATAATGTATGCCATTTAGCAAACTTAATTACCCCCCCCCCCCCCTTCCTCCCGTCCCAATTAAAATAAATATATTACAGAGTTTAATTTGGTTTAAGTGCCTTGCTCAGCGGCACATCGGCTCGGATATTTAAACTTTCCTTTCGGTTACTGGCCCCATGTTCTTCACCACTAGGCCACCTGGCGCCCTTATGAAGCCACTTGGTTAACCGTGCATCATTTGTTTTTCCCCTCATATGAATGGGTCTCGGGAACCCTCTGTCCTGGCTCTGTTGATGTGATGTTAGTCCTCTCTCCTGGCTCTGTTGATATGGTGTTAAACCCTCTGTCCTGGCTCTGTTGATGTGGTGTTAAACCCTCTCCTGGCTCTGTTGATGTGGTGTTAAACCCTCTGTCATGGCTCTGTTGATGTGGTGTTAAACCTCTCTCCTGGCTCTGTTGATGTGGTGTTAAACCCTCTGTCCTGGCTCTGTTGATGTGGTGTTAAACCCTCTGTCCTGGCTCTGTTGATGTGGTGTTAAACCCTCTGTCCTGGCTCTGTTGATGTGGTGTTAATCCCTCTGTCCTGGCTCTGTTGATGTGGTGTTAATCCTCTCTCCTGGCTCTGTTGATGTGGTGTTAACCCCTCTGTCCTGGCTCTGTTGATGTGGTGTTAAACCCTCTCCTGGCTCTGTTGATGTGATGTTAGTCCTCTCTCCTGGCTCTGTTGATATGGTGTTAAACCCTCTGTCCTGGCTCTGTTGATGTGGTGTTAAACCCTCTCCTGGCTCTGTTGATGTGGTGTTAAACCCTCTGTCATGGCTCTGTTGATGTGGTGTTAAACCTCTCTCCTGGCTCTGTTGATGTGGTGTTAAACCCTCTCCTGGCTCTGTTGATGTGGTGTTAAACCCTCTGTCCTGGCTCTGTTGATGTGGTGTTAAACCCTCTGTCCTGGCTCTGTTGATGTGGTGTTAATCCCTCTGTCCTGGCTCTGTTGATGTGGTGTTAATCCTCTCTCCTGGCTCTGTTGATGTGGTGTTAACCCCTCTGTCCTGGCTCTGTTGATGTGGTGTTAAACCCTCTGTCCTGGCTCTGTTGATGTGGTGTTAAACCCTCTGGTCCTGGCTCTGTTGATGTGGTGTTAAACCTCTGTCCTGGCTCTGTTGATGTGGTGTTAAACCCTCTGTCCTGGCTCTGTTGATGTAGTGTTAAACCTCTCCTGACTCTGTTGATGTGGTGTTAAACCTCTCCTGGCTCTGTTGATGTGGTGTTAAACCCTCTGTCCTGGCTCTGTTGATGTGGTGTTAAACCCTCTGTCCTGGCTCTGTTGATGTGGTGTTAAACCCTCTGTCCTGGCTCTGTTGATATGGTGTTAATCCTCTGTCCTGGCTCTGTTGATGTGGTGTTAAACCTCTGTCCTGGCTCTGTTGATATGGTGTTAAACCCTCTGTCCTGGCTCTGTTGATGTGGTGTTAATCCTCTCTCCTGGCTCTGTTGATATTGTGGTGTTAAACCTCTCCTGGCTCTGATGTGGTGTTAAACCTCTGTCCTGGCTCTGTTGATGTGGTGTTAAACCTCTCCTGGCTCTGATGTGGTGTTAAACCTCTGTCCTGGCTCTGTTGATGTGGTGTTAAACCTCTGTCCTGGCTCTGTTGATATGGTGTTAAACCCTCTGTCCTGGCTCTGTTGATGTGGTGTTAATCCTCTCTCCTGGCTCTGTTGATATTGTGGTGTTAAACCTCTCCTGGCTCTGATGTGGTGTTAAACCTCTGTCCTGGCTCTGTTGATGTGGTGTTAAACCTCTCCTGGCTCTGATGTGGTGTTAAACCTCTGTCCTGGCTCTGTTGATGTGGTGTTAAACCCTCTCTCCTGGCTCTGTTGATGTGGTGTTAAACCCTCTGTCCTGGCTCTGTTGATGTGGTGTTAATCCCTCTCTCCTGGCTCTGTTGATGTGGTGTTAATCCCTCTCTCCTGGCTCTGTTGATGTGGTGTTAAACCCTCTGTCCTGGCTCTGTTGATGTGGTGTTAAACCCTCTGTCCTGGCTCTGTTGATGTGATGTTAGTCCTCTCTCCTGGCTCTGTTGATGTGGTGTTAAACCCTCTGTCCTGGCTCTGTTGATGTGGTGTTAAACCCTCTGTCCTGGCTCTGTTGATGTGGTGTTAATCCCTCTCTCCTGGCTCTGTTGATGTGGTGTTAATCCCTCTCTCCTGGCTCTGTTGATGTGGTGTTAAACCTCTCCTGGCTCTGTTGATATGGTGTTAAACCCTCTGTCCTGGCTCTGTTGATGTGGTGTTAAACCCTCTGTCCTGGCTCTGTTGATGTGGTGTTAAACCCTCTGTCCTGGCTCTGTTGATGTGGTGTTAAACCTCTGTCCTGGCTCTGTTGATGTGGTGTTAACCCTCTGTCCTGGCTCTGTTGATGTGGTGTTAAACCTCTCCTGGCTCTGTTGATGTGGTGTTAAACCCTCTGTCCTGGCTCTGTTGATATGGTGTTAACCCTCTGTCCTGGCTCTGTTGATGTGGTGTTAAACCCTCTCTCCTGGCTCTGTTGATATGGTGTTAACCCTCTGTCCTGGCTCTGTTGATGTGGTGTTAAACCCTCTGTCCTGGCTCTGTTGATGTGGTGTTAAACCCTCTGTCCTGGCTCTGTTGATGTGGTGTTAAACCCTCTGTCCTGGCTCTGATGTGGTGTTAAACCCTCTGTCCTGGCTCTGTTGATGTGGTGTTAAACCTCTCCTGGCTCTGTTGATGTGGTGTTAAACCTCTCCTGGCTCTGTTGATGTGGTGTTAAACCTCTCCTGGCTCTGTTGATGTGGTGTTAAACCTCTCCTGGCTCTGTTGATGTGGTGTTAACCCTCTCCTTGCTCCACCAGGTGTTGGAGAATAAGATGCAGAATGCGGAGGCAGAGAGGGAGAAGGAACTGAAAGCTGCTCAACAGAAAGTCAACTCTGCTAAAACCAAGGCTGACGCGTTCAGTAAGAAACTGAAGGAGAGACAACAGGTGGAGACACACACACACACACACTGAGACACAGACACACACACTGAGACACACACAGACACACACACTTTAATTCTGTGAAAAAATTTCCCCAAAACAAAGACACCAGCACAATAACCCGGGTTACATTACCCCAGCCGTAACCCGGGTTACATTACCCCAGCCGTAACCCGGGTTACATTACCCCAGCCGTAACCCGGGTTACATTACCCCAGCCGTAACCCGGGTTACATTACCCCAGCCGTAACCCGGGTTACATTACCCCAGCAATAACATTATTCAAGACCCTCTACAGTGTACAAACAAGGGGGTTGCACTTTTGACGTGTGTGTGTGTGTGTGCAGGAGGCTGAGTCCCTGGTCCTAGAGTTGGAGGAGTTGAAGAGGGAGCAGACTGGCTATGAACAACAGATCCTGGCAGTAGACGAAGCCATGAAGACGATCCAGGAACAGATTGACAACATGTCCTCCACTGTGGCAGAGAACAAGGTACTGTTTACCTCCTGGTTCACTACTGTCACATGTCCTCCACCTCATCAGTTAGCCCGGCGTCATCAGTTAGCACGGCCCTGAGTGTCCACCTCATCAGTTAGCACGGCCCTGAGTGTCCACCTCATCAGTTAGCCCGGCCCCGAGTGTCCACCTCATCAGTTAGCCCGGCCCCGAGTGTCCACCTCATCAGTTAGCCCGGCCCCGAGTGTCCACCTCATCAGTTAGCCCGGCCCCGAGTGTGCACCTCATCAGTTAGCCCGGCCCCGAGTGTCCACCTCATCAGTTAGCCCGGCCCCGAGTGTCCACCTCATCAGTTAGCCCGGCCCCGAGTGTCCACCTCATCAGTTAGCCCGGCCCCGAGTGTCCACCTCATCAGTTAGCCCGGCCCCGAGTGTCCACCTCATCAGTTAGCCCGGCCCCGAGTGTCCACCTCATCAGTTAGCCCGGCCCCGAGTGTCCACCTCATCAGTTAGCCCGGCCCCGAGTGTCCACCTCATCAGTTAGCCCGGCCCCGAGTGTCTGGATTGTTGACATGAACTAGCTATATTTGTTTATATACTTTATCACTGACAACTCTCCTCTATCTTCACATCCCTTTAACCCCCCCTCTCTCTCCTCCTCTCTCTCTCCAGGAGTCTGTGCGTAAGGCCCAGGAGGAGTTGACTAGACAGAAAGAGGTGATCGTAGCCCAGGACAAAGAGATCAAGGTATGATCACTACATTACTGTCAGTAGTACTGGTGTTGTTATTACCATGCTGCTCCTCATCATCGTCATGTTGTCGTGGAAACCATCTCGGACACGCAGAACTAAAATCCTTCATAAAAGCATCAGATGCTGGATCAAGTTCTGCTGGAGATGTAGGTGAAAAGATACTAATGAGATTAGTAAAGTCCCAACCCCCCACCCCACAATGGATCAGTCCACTCAGACAGGTGTCTGAGACTGATGGACTGTGCCATCCCCCACGGCCTCCACAATGGATCAGTCCACCCAGACAGGAACCAATCAGACAGGTGTCTTGTGCACCATTAAAATCTGTTGACCAACAGCCTATAAACCAACCAGTTGACTAAATGGGATCAGCCCTAGCTGTCACTCAGCTAAGAAAGCCTAATATTTGCGTGAGACATTTTTTTACAAGCATTTAAATGCTGAAAGTGAGCGCAGATGTGCAAGAGATATATGGTTATAGGGCTCGTTCAGCGTGCAAGTCTGACTAGTCTGCCTGATGTTGTTGGGCCTGAAAATGACTTGTAAGATCACTGACTGTCGGCTCAGTAACATGCTGAAGGAGAAGACGCCTCTGTTGTCACACAAGATGAGGTGTTTCCGGAAGAGTCATTTGTGAAACGGCGAATTCGTAACGTTTTCAATCGATTTTTCTGACCGATGCCCTCGTACTGTATCTGAATCGTTTGAATCGCGAGATTGGAAGCGTATCAGTGAGCTGTTACATCCATAGTATCTACAACCCAAATTAAAGAGGATCCTACATCCAACAAATGAACATGTCGTGAGATTTTACCCAGACCTCAAGTGGTCTCCTGATATGGTTTAAGCATTGTTATGGACTTGAAGTGGGATTTTTCAGAATAATAAAAACCTGAGAAAATGGGGGGGGAGGAATAAAATAGGGAGAAAAGAGGCTCTAGAGACGCTACAATATCAGTTGTTACGTGCATCTGTCCATGAGAGATTATTATAACCTCTGATCTAGGATCAGATCACTTTGTAAAAAATGTCTCAGTTCTACCCAACTCTTATGAGCTACTTTGACGATGTAATATCATGTTCCTTGATAACAACGTGTGTGTGTGTGTGTGGTGTGTGTGTGTGTGTGTGTGTGTGTTCCAGGGTAAAAGTACAGAAGCCAACCATATGAGAGAGAGAACCAATGAGTCTCAGTTGAAGATTAAAGAGTTGGAACACAACATCAGCAAACACCGTAAAGACAGTCAGGAGGCTGCTGCTAAGGTACAGTTACTGATCAACAACAACAACAACAACAACAACAAACACCGTAAAGACAGTCAGTTACTGATCAACAACAACAAACACCGTAAAGACAGTCAGGAGGCTGCTGCTAAGGTACAGTTACTGATCAACAACAACAACAACAACAAACACCGTAAAGACAGTCAGTTACTGATCAACAACAACAAACACCGTAAAGACAGTCAGGAGGCTGCTGCTAAGGTACAGTTACTGATCAACAACAACAACAACAAACACCGTAAAGACAGTCAGTTACTGATCAACAACAACAAACACCGTAAAGACAGTCAGGATGCTGCTGCTAAGGTACAGTTACTGATCAACAACAACAACAACAACAACAAACACCGTAAAGACAGTCAGTTACTGATCAACAACAACAAACACCGTAAAGACAGTCAGGAGGCTGCTGCTAAGGTACAGTTACTGATCAACAACAACAACAACAACAAACACCGTAAAGACAGTCAGTTACTGATCAACAACAACAAACACCGTAAAGACAGTCAGGAGGCTGCTGCTAAGGTACAGTTACTGATCAACAACAACAACAACAACAAACACCGTAAAGACAGTCAGTTACTGATCAACAACAACAAACACCGTAAAGACAGTCAGGAGGCTGCTGCTAAGGTACAGTTACTGATCAACAACAACAACAACAAACACCGTAAAGACAGTCAGTTACTGATCAACAACAACAAACACCGTAAAGACAGTCAGGATGCTGCTGCTAAGGTACAGTTACTGATCAACAACAACAACAACAACAACAAACACCGTAAAGACAGTAAGTTACTGATCAACAACAACAAACACCGTAAAGACAGTCAGGAGGCTGCTGCTAAGGTACAGTTACTGATCAACAACAACAACAACAACAAACAACACCGTAAAGACAGTCAGTTACTGATCAACAACAACAACAACAACAACAAACACCGTAAAGACAGTCAGGAGGCTGCTGCTAAGGTACAGTTACTGATCAACAACAACAACAACAAACACCGTAAAGACAGTCAGTTACTGATCAACAACAACAACAACAACAACAAACACCGTAAAGACAGTCAGGAGGCCGCTGCTAAGGTACAGTTACTGATCAACAACAACAACAACAACAAACAACACCGTAAAGACAGTCAGTTACTGATCAACAACAACAACAACAACAACAAACACCGTAAAGACAGTCAGGAGGCTGCTGCTAAGGTACAGTTACTGATCAACAACAACAACAACAAACACCGTAAAGACAGTCAGTTACTGATCAACAACAACAACAACAACAACAAACAACACCGTAAAGACAGTCAGTTACTGATCAACAACAACAACAACAACAAACAACACCGTAAAGACAGTCAGTTACTGATCAACAACAACAAACACCGTAAAGACAGTCAGGAGGCCGCTGCTAAGGTACAGTTACTGATCAACAACAACAACAACAAACACCGTAAAGACAGTCAGTTACTGATCAACAACAAACACCGTAAAGACAGTCAGTTACTGATCAACAACAAACACCGTAAAGACAGTCGGTTACTGATCAACAACAACAAACACCGTAAAGACAGTTGGTTACTGATCAACAACAACAAACACCGTAAAGACAGTCGGTTACTGATCAACAACAACAAACACCGTAAAGACAGTCGGTTACTGATCAACAACAACAAACACCGTAAAGACAGTCGGTTACTGATCAACAACAACAAACACCGTAAAGACAGTCGGTTACTGATCAACAACAACAAACACCGTAAAGACAGTCGGTTACTGATCAACAACAACAAACACCGTAAAGACAGTCGGTTACTGATCAACAACAACAAACACCGTAAAGACAGTCGGTTACTGATCAACAACAACAAACACCGTAAAGACAGTCGGTTACTGATCAACAACAACAAACACTGTAAAGACAGTCGGTTACTGATCAACAACAACAAACACCGTAAAGACAGTCGGTTACTGATCAACAACAACAAACACTGTAAAGACAGTCGGTTACTGATCAACAACAACAAACACTGTAAAGACAGTCTGTTACTGATCAACTCTGCTTTCTAATCTCCATTTGATCTGTTCTCTCCTCATCTCTTTATGTTGTTCATATTCTGTCTGTTTCCAGATCGATCTGTTTGTCTCTTCAGAAGAGAGAGATCACTAAATCACAGCACTAGATGTTCTTTCTGTTAGAGGAACGTGAGAGTCGTGTACCGCTAGCCAGACTAACGTCTCTTTTCTCACTCATCCTGCTCTTTCTCTCTCTCTCCACCCCTCCGCTCACTCTATCCATCTCTCCCTGTCCTCTATCCATCCCTCATCTCCGCTCTCTCTATCCATCTCTCTCCCTGTCCTCTATCCATCGCTCTCTCTCTCCAGGTGTCTCGTATGTTAGAGGAACACGAGTGGATCAGTCAGGAGAGAGGCCTGTTCGGCCAGCCCAACACGGGATACGACTTCAAGGTCAACAACCCTAAAGAGGCGGGCCAGAGGCTCAGGAAGCTGGAAGAGTCCAAGACACGACTGGAGAGATCTGTCAACAAGAGAGCCATGAACATGTTGAGTCAGGCTGAGGAGAGGGTGAGTTTGGGGAGGTGTGTTTTACATGTTGAGTCAGGCTGAGGAGAGGGTGAGTTTGGGGAGGTGTGTGTGGTCAGGCTGAGGAGAGGGGGAGTTTAGGGAGGTGTGTGTTACATGTTGAGTCAGGTTGAGGAGAGGGGGAGGTGTGTGTTACATGTTGAGTCAGGTTGAGGAGAGGGGGAGGTGTGTGTTACATGTAGAGTCAGGCTGAGGAGAGGGGGAGTTTAGGGAGGTGTGTGTTACATGTTGAGTCAGGTTGAGGAGAGGGGGAGGTGTGTGTTACATGTAGAGTCAGGCTGAGGAGAGGGGGAGTTTGGGGAGGTGTGTGTGGTCAGGCTGAGGAGAGGGTGCATTTGGGGAGGTGTGTGTTGCATGTTTAGTCAGGCTGAGGAGAGGATGAGTTTGGGGAGGTGTGTGTGGTCAGGCTGAGGAGAGGGTGAGTTTGGGGAGGTGTGTGTGGTCAGGCTGAGGAGAGGGGGAGTTTGGGGAGGTGTGTGTGGTCAGGCTGAGGAGAGGGGGAGTTTGGGGAGGTGTGTGTGTGGTCAGGCTGAGGAGAGGGTGAGTTTGGGGAGGTGTGTGTGGTCAGGCTGAGGAGAGGGGGAGTTTGGGGAGGTGTGTGTGTGGTCAGGCTGAGGAAAGGGTGAGTTTGGGGAGGTGTGTGTGGTCAGGCTGAGGAGAGGGAGGTGTGTGTGGTCAGGCTGAGGAGAGGGTGAGTTTGGGGATGTGTGTGTGTGTGTGGTCAGGCTGAGGAGAGGGTGAGTTTGGGGAGGTGTGTGTGTGTGTGGTCAGGCTGAGGAGAGGGGGAGTTTGGGGAGGTGTGTGTTACATGTTGAGTCTGGCTGAGGGGAGGTGTGTGTGGTCAGGCTGAGGAGAGGGTGAGTTTGGGGAGGTGTGTGTGGTCAGGCTGAGGAGAGGGTGAGTTTGGGGAGGTGTGTGTGGTCAGGCTGAGGAGAGGGTGAGTTTGGGGAGGTGTGTGTGGTCAGGCTGAGGAGAGGGTGAGTTTGGGGAGGTGTGTGTGGTCAGGCTGAGGAGAGGGTGAGTTTATGGAGGTGTGTGTTACATGTTGAGTCAGGCTGAGGAGAGGGTGAGTTTATGGAGGTGTGTGTTGAGTCAGGCTGAGGGTGAGTTTAGGGAGGTGTGTTGAGTCAGGCTGAGGAGAGGGTGAGTTTAGGGAGGTGTGTGTTGAGTCAGGCTGAGGGTGAGTTTAGGGAGGTGTGTTGAGTCAGGCTGAGGAGAGGGTGAGTTTGGGGAGGTGTGTGTTTCCTTTGGACCTTGTTGAGTCAGGCTGAGGAGAGGGTGTGTGTGTGTGTGTGTTTCCTTTGGACCTTGTATCAAATCTATTTTGATTCCTCTTCCTCTCTTGGGCCCTTCTCTAGGTTCTGGCAGATCTCAATAGGTAATGGTAGCTTTGATATGATTGGAGGAGAGTTGAGAACGTGACCCTTGACCCTGTTTTTGCCCTAACTTCCATCAGTATAATGACCTGATGAAGAAGAAGAGGATCGTAGAGAATGACAAGTCTAAGATCCTCCAGACCATAGAGGAGCTGGACCAGAAGAAGAAGGAGGCCCTCAACATCGCCTGGCAGAAGGTCTGTCTGTCTGCCTGTCTGTCTGTCTCTGTCTGCCTGGCAGAAGGTCTGTCTGTCTGCCTGCCTCTGTCTGCCTGGCAGAAGGTCTGCCTGCCTCTGTCTGTCTGCCTGGCAGAAGGTTTGTCTGCCTGCCTGGCAGAAGGTCTGTCTCTGTCTGCCTGGCAGAAGGTCTGTCTGTCTGCCTGCCTGGCAGAAGGTCTGTCTGTCTGTCTCTGTCTGCCTGCCTGGCAGAAGGTCTGTCTGTCTCTGATGTGTCTGCCTGGCAGAAGGTCTGTCTGTCTCTGTGTCTGCCTGGCAGAAGGTCTGTCTGTTTCTGATGTGTCTGCCTGGCAGAAGGTCTGTCTGTGTCTGTCTGTCAGAAGGTCTGTCTGTCTCTGTCTGCCTGTTTCTGATGTGTCTGCCTGGCAGAAGGTCTGTCTGTCTGCCTGCCTGTCTGCCTGCCTGGCAGAAGGTCTGTCTGTCAGAAGGTCTGTCTGTCTCTGTCTGCCTGTTTCTGATGTGTCTGCCTGGCAGAAGGTATGTCTGTCTGCCTGGTAGAAGGTCTGTCTGTCTCTGTCTGCCTGGCAGAAGGTCTCTGTCTCTGTGTGTCTGATAATTGTCTTAATGATACAGGACCATTTTGATGTGAAAACAGGTTGTGGTAAAAAGACACGACTGTTAGTGACATCACCAGACTGTTAGTGACATCACCAGACTGTTAGTGACATCACCAGACTGTTAGTGACATCACCAGACTGTTAGTGACATCAGCAGACTTAGTGACATCAGCAGACTGTGTTGGTGACATCACCAGACTGTTAGTGACATCAGCAGACTGTTGGTGACATCAGCAGACTGTGTTGGTGACATCACTAGACTGTTAGTCCTCTGAGACAAAGACATTATTTCTAGAAGCTAACAGGAAGCGAAGTATTCTGGTCTCTGGCAAAATGACTCAAACTCTCCTGTCTCGTTCTCCTGTCTCTGTCTCCTCGGTGTCCTCTCTGTCTCCTGTCGTTCTCCTGTCTCTGTCTCCTCTCGGTCTCCTGTCTCTGTCTCGTCTCTGTCTCCTGTTGTTCTCCTGTCTCCTCGGTCTCCTGTCTCTGTCTCCTCTCGTTCTCCTGTCTCCTCTCTGTCTCCTGTTGTTCTCCTGTCTCCTCTCGGTCTCCTGTTGTTCTCCTGTCTCTGTCTCCTCTCGGTCTCCTGTCTCTGTCCCCTGTCTCCTCTACAAATGTGTGTCTCCAGGTGAATAAAGACTTTGGCAGTATCTTCTCCACCCTGCTGCCGGGGGCTGATGCCCGTCTGGCCCCTCCTGAGGGCTGCGGGGCCTTAGAGGGCCTGGAGTTCAAGGTGGCTCTGGGAAACACGTGGAAGGAGAACCTCACTGAACTCAGCGGAGGACAGAGGTACGGGGAGATCAATTTAATCATTAACTGATTGGTTATTGATACATACAGTGTGTGTGTTAGACTTGTGCTACTAATTTCCAGTTTACTAAACCTCTGCAAACACAATGGTCGTTTACCCAGATCAGCTCTGGGGGGAAAAAATCTGATATGATTTGGCCAAAACATCAATTGGTGTGAAAAATATCAGAATTGTACTGCCTGTGTACGCGCAGCCAGAAGATGTCAAAGGTCAGATGATGGATTAAGACGGCTCTTTTGATTGGCTAGTGATCAGTAACACCATCTTTGATTCTATTGAAGTGGACTCCGGTGAACAGAATGGTCCTCTCTGGCCGAACGCGCGTGTAACTGTGTGTATTGGACCACGTTATAGTTTTATTCTAAAATTGATTTAAAAAAATAACATTCTCATCCATCTACACACACTAGCCCATAATGTGACAAAGCAAAAACAGTTTTTTTTAGGAATGTTTGCAAATAATAAAAATAAAAAATAAAAATCTGAATTATCCTATTTTACATAAGTATTCAGACTCAAATCAAATCAAATTTTATTTGTCACATACACATGGTTAGCAGTTGTTAATGCGAGTGTAGCGAAATGCTTGTGCTTCTAGTTCCGACAATGCAGTAATAACAAGTAATCTAACTAACAATTCCAAAACTACTGTCTTGTACACAGTGTAAGGGGATAAAGAATATGTACATAAGGATATATGAATGAGTGATGGTACAGAGCAGCATAGGCAAGATACAGTAGATGGTATCGGGTACAGTATGTACAAATGAGATGAGTATGTAAACAAAGTGGCATAGTATAGTATAAAGTGGCTAGTGATACATGTATTACATAAGGATACAGTCGATGATATAGAGTACAGTATATACGTATGCATATGAGATGAATAATGTAGGGTAAGTAACATTATATTAGGTAGCATTGTTTAAAGTGGCTAGTGATATATTTACATCATTTCCCATCAATTCCCATTATTAAAGTGGCTGGAGTTGAGTCAGTGTCAGTGTGTTGGCAGCAGCCACTCAGTGTTAGTGGTGGCTGTTTAACAGTCTGATGGCCTTGAGATAGAAGCTGTTTTTCAGTCTCTCGGTCCCAGCTTTGATGCACCTGTACTGACCTCGCCTTCTGGATGATAGCGGGGTGAACAGGCAGTGGCTTGGGTGGTTGTTGTCCTTGATGATCTTTATGGCCTTCCTGTGACATCGGGTGGTGTAGGTGTCCTGGAGGGCAGGTAGTTTGCTCCCGGTGATGCGTTGTGCAGACCTCACTACCCTCTGGAGAGCCTTACGGTTGAGGGCGGTGCAGTTGCCATACCAGGCGGTGATACAGCCCGCCAGGATGCTCTCGATTGTGCATCTGTAGAAGTTTGTGAGTGCTTTTGGTGACAAGCCGAATTTCTTCAGCCTCCTGAGGTTGAAGAGGCGCTGCTGCGCCTTCTTCACAATGCTGTCTGTGTGAGTGGACCAATTCAGTTTGTCTGTGATGTGTATGCCGAGGAACCTAAAACTTGCTACCCTCTCCACTACTGTTCCATCGATGTGGATAGGGGGGTGTTCCCTCTGCTGTTTCCTGAAGTCCACAATCATCTCCTTAGTTTTGTTGACGTTGAGTGTGAGGTTATTTTCCTGACACCACACTCCGAGGGCCCTCACCTCCTCCCTGTAGGCCGTCTCATCGTTGTTGGTAAGTTGTTGTTGACTCTTTGCTGTGAGACTTGAAATTGAGCTCAGGTGCATCCTGTTTCTACAACTTGATTGGACATGATTTGAGAAGGCACACACCTGTCTATATAAAGGTCCCACAGTTGACAGTGCATGTCTGAGCCAAAACCAAGCCATGAGGTCGAAGGAATTATCCGTAGAGCTCCAAGACAGGATTGTGTCGAGGCACAGATCTGGGGAAGGGTACCAAAACATTTCTGCAGCATTGAAGGTCCCCAAGAACACAGTGGCCTCCATCATTCTTAAAATTAAGACCCTTGGAACCACCACGATTCTTCCTAGAACTGGTTGCCTGGCCAAACTGACCAATCGAGGGAGAAGGGCTTTGGTCCGGGAGGTGACAAAGAACCCAATGGTCACTCTGACAGAGCTCCAGAGTTCCTCTGTGGAGATGGGAGAACCTTCCAGAAGGACAACCATCTCTGCAGCACTCCACCAATCAGGCCTTTATGGTAGAGAGGTCAAACGGAAGCCACTCCTCAGTAAAAGGCACATGACAGCCCACTCGGTGTTTGCCTAAAGACTCTCAGACCATGAACAAGATTCTCTGGTGAAGCCAAGATTGGACTCTTTGGCCTGAATGCCAAGCGTCACGTCTGGAGGAAACCTGGTTCCATCCCTACGGTGAAGCATGGTGGTGGCAGCATCATGCTGTAGGGACTGGGAGACTAGTCAGGATCGAGGGAAAGATGAATGGAGGAAAGTACAGAGAGATCCTTGATGAAAACCTGCTACAGAGCGCTCAGAACCTCAGACTGGGGTGAAGGTTCACCTTCCAACAGGACAACGACCATAAGCACACAGCCAAGACAGCGCAGGAGTGGCTTCGGGACAAGTCTCTGAATGTCCTTGAGTGGCCCAGTCAGAGCCTGGACTTGAACATCTCTGCAGAGACCTAAAAAATAGCTGTGCAGCAACACTCCCCATCCAACCTGACCGAGCTTGAGAGGATCTGCAGAGAAGAATGGGAGAAACTCCCCAAATACAGGTGTGCCGAGCTGGTAGCGTCATGCCCAAGAAGACCTGAGGCTGTAATCGCTGCCAAAAGGTGCTTCAACAAAGTACTGAGTAAAGGGTCTGAATACTTATGCAAATGTGGTATTTTCTTTTTTTAATAAATTAATAAATTTGCACAAAAGGTTTTTGTGATGTCATTACAGGGTATTGTGTTGAGGAAAAAATAAACAATATAATCCATTTTAGAGTAAGGCTGTAACGTAACAAGGGTCTGAATGCACTGCAACTGTGTTCCAGGTCTCTGGTGGCCATGTTGCTGTTTAAACCTGTGTGTTCCAGGTCTCTGGTGGCCATGTTGCTGTTTAAACCTGTGTGTTCCAGGTCTCTGGTGGCCATGTTGCTGTTTAAACCTGTGTTCCAGGTCTCTGGTAGCCTTGTCTCTGATCCTGGCCATGTTGCTGTTTAAACCTGTGTTCCAGGTCTCTGGTGGCCATGTTGCTGTTTAAACCTGTGTTCCAGGTCTCTGGTAGCCTTGTCTCTGATCCTGGCCATGTTGCTGTTTAAACCTGTGTTCCAGGTCTCTGGTGGCCATGTTGCTGTTTAAACCTGTGTGTTCCAGGTCTCTGGTGGCCATGTTGCTGTTTAAACCTGTGTGTTCCAGGTCTCTGGTGGCCATGTTGCTGTTTAAACCTGTGTTCCAGGTCTCTGGTAGCCTTGTCTCTGATCCTGGCCATGTTGCTGTTTAAACCTGTGTTCCAGGTCTCTGGTGGCCATGTTGCTGTTTAAACCTGTGTTCCAGGTCTCTGGTAGCCTTGTCTCTGATCCTGGCCATGTTGCTGTTTAAACCTGTGTTCCAGGTCTCTGGTGGCCATGTTGCTGTTTAAACCTGTGTGTTCCAGGTCTCTGGTGGCCATGTTGCTGTTTAAACCTGTGTGTTCCAGGTCTCTGGTGGCCATGTTGCTGTTTAAACCTGTGTTCCAGGTCTCTGGTAGCCTTGTCTCTGATCCTGGCCATGTTGCTGTTTAAACCTGTGTTCCAGGTCTCTGGTAGCCTTGTCTCTGATCCTGGCATGTTGCTGTTTAAACCTGTGTGTTCCAGGTCTCTGGTAGCCTTGTCTCTGATCCTGGCCATGTTGCTGTTTTAACCCTGTGTTCCAGGTCTCTGGTAGCCTTGTCTCTGATCCTGGCCATGTTGCTGTTTAAACCTGTGTTCCAGGTCTCTGATCCTGGCCATGTTGCTGTTTAAACCTGTGTGTTCCAGGTCTCTGGTAGCCTTGTCTCTGATCCTGGCCATGTTGCTGTTTAAACCTGTGTTCCAGGTCTCTGGTGGCCTTGTCTCTGATCCTGGCCATGCTGCTGTTTAAACCTGTGTTCCAGGTCTCTGGTAGCCTTGTCTCTGATCCTGGCCATGCTGCTGTTTAAACCTGTGTTCCAGGTCTCTGGTGGCCTTGTCTCTGATCCTGTGTGTTCCAGGTCTCTGATCCTGGCCATGTTGCTGTTTAAACCTGTGTGTTCCAGGTCTCTGGTGGCCATGTTGCTGTTTAAACCTGTGTTCCAGGTCTCTGGTAGCCTTGTCTCTGATCCTGGCCATGTTGCTGTTTTAAACCTGTGTTCCAGGTCTCTGGTAGCCTTGTTGCTGTTTAAACCTGTGTTCCAGGTCTCTGATCCTGGCCATGGTGCTGTTTAAACCTGTGTGTTCCAGGTCTCTGGTAGCCTTGTCTCTGATCCTGGCCATGTTGCTGTTTAAACCTGTGTTCCAGGTCTCTGGTGGCCTTGTCTCTGATCCTGGCCATGCTGCTGTTTAAACCTGTGTTCCAGGTCTCTGGTAGCCTTGTCTCTGATCCTGGCCATGCTGCTGTTTAAACTTGTGTTCCAGGTCTCTGGTAGCTTTGTCTCTGTTTAAACCTGTGTTCCAGGTCTCTGGTAGCCTTGTCTCTGATCCTGGCCATGCTCCTGTTTAAACCTGTGTTCCAGGTCTCTGGTAGCCTTGTCTCTGATCCTGGCCATGCTGCTGTTTAAACCTGCTCCCATCTACATCTTGGACGAAGTGGATGCTGCCCTGGACCTCTCACACACACAGAACATAGGACAGATGTTGAGGACACACTTCACACACTCCCAGGTAACACACCAGTCCTACACACACTGGGGGCAGGGTAGCCTAGTGGTTAGAGTGTGGAGGAGGTAGGACACACTCCCAGGTAACACACCAGTCCTACACACACTGGGGGGGCAGGGTAGCCTAGTGGTTAGAGTGTAGAGGAGGTAGGACATACTCCCAGGTAACACACCAGTCCTACACACACTGGGGGGGCAGGGTAGCCTAGTAACCGTAAAGGTTGCAAGATCATATCCCCCGAGCTGACAAGGTAAACACCTGTCATTCTGCCCCTGAAACAAGGCAGTTAACCCACTGTTCCTAGTCCGTCGTTGTAAATAAGAATTTGTTCTTAACTGACTTGCCTGGTAAAATAAAACTTGTTAACAGAACCCATTTAGTCTCGGTTTCATAAATGTATTTTTCCAGTCTCTCTCTAAAGCTGTTTCTCCTCTCTGTAGTTTGTGGTGGTCTCTCTGAAGGATGGCATGTTCACCAACGCCAACGTTCTGTTCAAGACCAAGTTTGTAGACGGGGTGTCTGCCGTGTCCCGTACCACCCAGGCCCAACCAGACCAGAACAAGGGGCCGCGGAAAGGCCCGTCTCATCGGCCGCAGGCACAAAAAAGAATCGCTTAACTAGTTCATGTCTGTAGCTAGCTAGAGAGGCTAACTGATGTTTCTACGTGTCTTATTTGTCCTTATGTACGTTAAGGTCATCACTAAAAGCCTTTCTACGATTATTTAATTGTCCGTTCCACTAGCCGTCTGGCTTAACATGAATCCTGCATATAGCAATTCTTCTGTCCTTGTTTTCAGATGTTTGTGTGTCTGAAATATACTGTTGTACACCATGTATTTTAATGTCTTGTTGTTTAAAATAAAAAGTCCCTTTCACAAACACAGTCTGGCGTAGTTTAAAACCCAAATAATGACGTCTTCAAAGCTCAAGGTTGTTTATTTATTTTGGAGACAAATTCACAAGAATTACATGCCTCACACCAACCGACCCCCACTGTTCATTGTTGGGTTTTTAAATCAACATGGCTGAAAATATATTTTTTTACACATGCAAACTGGGGGAGAGAAAAGTAATTACCAAGTTCAGACAGAGAAACATCACTGGTCACCAACTCTAGTTCTGAAGAGCTCCAGAGGTAGGTGCAGGCTTTTAGTCCAACCCAGCACCAGTTAACATCAAGACCAGTGCTGGACTTAGGCAGGAGTTCACCAGAATATCAACAGTATTGTGGAGCTCCGACACCTATTTCAGTCCAAACCGTGATAAGTGTTGGGCTGGAACAAAAGCCTGCTCACACTGTAGATCAGGGGTGTTCATCTCATTCCACGGAGGACCATAATGGGGCGACAGGGTAGCCTAGTGGTTAGAGCATTGGACTTGTAACCGAAAGGTTGCAAGTTCAAATCCCCGAGCAGTTAACCCACTGTTCCTAGGCCGTCATTGAAAATAAGAATTTGTTCTTAACTGACTTGCCTAGTAAAATAAAAAATAAATGTCCACAGGTTTCTCCCCTTTCAATTAAAGACCTGGAGGTGAGGAGAGTTCCTTACTAAGCCCTGGAGAACCAGGTGAGGGGAGGTCCTTACTAATTAGTGACCTAATTAGAGGGAGAAGCCCTCTGTGGAATGAGCTGATTGGCTGGAACAACAGCCAATGTGTTAAATAAAGTTGCAGTCTCCTCCTGGGTTTACATTCCAAATGGCAACCCCTTAGTGTTTAGGGAGTAAGGGCACCATGTGGGACGTACATTGTAGTTCATCAGTAGGGGTGTACTGTACTGGCTGCTGTAGGAGAGAAAGGACAAACACAGGACAAATCCCCAACGCCTCCAGGTTCCCAAACTGCCCGGGACTTGTTTATTGTAAAGAAAACCCACCATAACTGATTTTAGTTTGGGAAATCTATTCCAAAGCCTCCCAAGAGATGCATGTGATCCTTTACAAATCCAAACAAGATTTTAAAATGGATGTTTTTAGTCAATTATAAATCATTGTGATCTTATCTGCTCAAGAAAAAAATTATAAATTGTCCCGCGGCTGAATCTAGTTGATGATCCCTGGACGACAGTAGTGCACTACTTCAGAGCAGAGAATCCTATGGGACCTGGTCAACAGTAGTGCACTACTTTAGAGCAGAGAATCCTATGGGACCTGGTCAACAGTAGTGCACTACTTCAGAGCAGAGAATCCTATGGGATCTGGTCAACAGTAGTGCACTACTTCAGAGCAGAGAATCCTATGGGACCTGGTCAACAGTAGTGCACTACTTCAGAGAATCCTATGGGACCTGGTCAACAGTAGTGCACTACTTCAGAGCAGAGAATCCTATGGGACCTGGTCAACAGTAGTGCACTACTTCAGAGAATCCTATGGGACCTGGTCAACAGTAGTGCACTACTTCAGAGAATCCTATGGGACCTGGTCAACAGTAGTGCACTACATCAGAGCAGAGAATCCTATGGGATCTGGTCAACAGTAGTGCACTACTTCAGAGCAGAGAATCCTATGGGATCTGGTCAACAGTAGTGCACTACTTCAGAGCAGAGAATCCTATGGGATCTGGTCAACAGTAGTGCACTACTTCAGAGAATCCTATGGGATCTGGTCAACAGTAGTGCACTACTTCAGAGAATCCTATGGGATCTGGTCAACAGTAGTGCACTACTTCAGAGAATCCTATGGGATCTGGTCGACAGTAGTGCACTACTTTAGAGAATCCTATGGGATCTGGTCAACAGTAGTGCACTACTTCAGAGAATCCTATGGGACCTGGTCAACAGTAGTGCACTACTTCAGAGCTGAGAATCCTATGGGACCTGGTCAACAGTAGTGCACTACTTCAGAGCAGAGAATCCTATGGGATCTGGTCAACAGTAGTGCACTACTTCAGAGAATCCTATGGGATCTGGTCAACAGTAGTGCACTACTTCAGAGAATCCTATGGGACCTGGTCAACAGTAGTGCACTACTTCAGAGAATCCTATGGGATCTGGTCAACAGTAGTGCACTACTTCAGAGAATCCTATGGGACCTGGTCAACAGTAGTGCACTACTTCAGAGAATCCTATGGGATCTGGTCAACAGTAGTGCACTACTTCAGAGAATCCTATGGGACCTGGTCAACAGTAGTGCACTACTTCAGAGCAGAGAATCCTATGGGATCTGGTCAACAGTAGTGCACTACTTCAGAGAATCCTATGGGATCTGGTCAACAGTAGTGCACTACTTTAGAGAATCCTATGGGATCTGGTCAACAGTAGTGCACTACTTCAGAGAATCCTATGGGATCTGGTCAACAGTAGTGCACTACTTCAGAGCAGAGAATCCTATGGGATCTGGTCAACAGTAGTGCACTACTTCAGAGAATCCTATGGGACCTGGTCAACAGTAGTGCACTACTTCAGAGAATCCTATGGGATCTGGTCAACAGTAGTGCACTACTTCAGAGAATCCTATGGGACCTGGTCAACAGTAGTGCACTACTTCAGAGAATCCTATGGGACCTGGTCAACAGTAGTGCACTACTTCAGAGAATCCTATGGGATCTGGTCAACAGTAGTGCACTACTTCAGAGAATCCTATGGGATCTGGTCAACAGTAGTGCACTACTTCAGAGAATCCTATGGGACCTGGTCAACAGTAGTGCACTACTTCAGAGAATCCTATGGGATCTGGTCAACAGTAGTGCACTACTTTAGAGAATCCTATGGGATCTGGTCAACAGTAGTGCACTACTTCAGAGAATCCTATGGGACCTGGTCAACAGTAGTGCACTACTTCAGAGAATCCTATGGGACCTGGTCAACAGTAGTGCACTACTTCAGAGAATCCTATGGGACCTGGTCAACAGTAGTGCACTATATAGGGAATAGGGTGCTGTTTGTTTACATAGTGAGTTGATATGGCAATTATAAATGACCCAGCCAGCCGTCCACCCATTGACACAATACACATAATAATCATCAGATCTGGGGTGTGTATTCAAGGTTGACTAGGTGTGTGTGTGTGTGTTCAGGGTTGACTCTGGATGTTCCTCCGTAGTTCCTGGGCCTTGTCTCGTAGGTCAGGTCTGCTGTCTGTCTGCAGGGTGGACAGTGAACGCTGCAGCTGTTCGCGACTCTTTCCCGAGACACACTCCCACTGACCGCTCTCTGCAACGACACACACAATGTCCCCTTCAGGCTCTAGGAGGGGAGACACACTGTCCCCTTCAGGGTCTAGGAGGGGACACAATCTGTCCCCCTCGGGGTCCATGAGGGGAGAAAATGAATCCCCTTCAGAGGAGATAAATAGTTTTCAAACAGAAGATGACGCAGTGATCATGAATATATTTTGTTCTCAAATGTTGCCTCAGGTTTGAGTAAAATGACCTCCTAGAGATTGTGCTTCAAAATTCAACTCAAACATAGTCCTATATTCTAGGCATGGAAGGTCAAGTCCTGCACACTGGTGCTTTTACTTCCTGGGTTAAAGACCCCCTTTAGAAGAGTTGAGAGAAGTGGGACTAGTCATTTATCCCCGTAAACAGACGGAACGAAGACTCACCTCCTGTCCTCTTTTACTTCCTGGGTTAAAGACCCCCTTTAGAAGAGTTGAGAGAAGTGGGACTAGTCATTTATCCCCGTAAACAGACGGAACGAAGACTCACCTCCTGTCCTCTTTTACTTCCTGGGTTAAAGACCCCCTTTAGAAGAGTTGAGAGAAGTGGGACTAGTCATTTAGCCCCGTAAACAGACGGAACGGAGACTCACCTCCTGTCCTCTTTTACTTCCTGGGTTAAAGACCCCCCTTTAGAAGAGTTGAGAGAAGTGGGACTAGTCATTCAGCCCCGTAAACAGACGGAACGGAGACTCACCTCCTGTCCTCTTTTACTTCCTGGGTTAAAGACCCCCCTTTAGAAGAGTTGAGAGAAGTGGGACTAGTCATTTATCCCCGTAAACAGACGGAACGAAGACTCACCTCCTGTCCTCTTCACCAGCAGTTCCACAACAGACAACGCTTCGGTCCTCACAGAGGAGTAACTCTTATTCTCTACAGGAGGAAACATTTTAAATAAAAACATTGTGAAATCTTTCTAATAAGAAACATCTAGGATCAGTTTCCCCACACCCGGATTAAAGCTACACCTGGATTAAAAAAAAATCATGATTTACTCAAAAAGTTAAATGTTACCCAGTGGCTGTGTGAGAGCAGTGTACAGGTCTTCCCTAGTAGGTGTGTGAGCAGTGTACAGGTCTTCCCTAGTGGGTGTGTGAGAGCAGTGTACAAGTCTTCCCTAGTGGGTGTGTGAGAGCAGTGTACAAGTCTTCCCTAGTGGGTGTGTGAGAGCAGTGTACAGGTCTTCCCTAGTGGGTGTGAGCGCAGTCTTCAGGTCTTCCCTAGTGGGTGTGAGCGCAGTCTTCAGGTCTTCCCTAATGGTGTGAGAGAGCAGTGTACAGGTCTTCCCTAGTAGGTGTGTGTACAGGTCTTCCCTAGTGGGTGTGTGAGAGCAGTGTACAGGTCTTCCCTAGTAGGTGTGTGAGCAGTGTACAGGTCTTCCCTAGTGGGTGTGTGAGAGCAGTGTACAGGTCTTCCCTAGTAGGTGTGTGAGCAGTGTACAGGTCTTCCCTAGTGGGTGTGTGAGAGCAGTGTACAAGTCTTCCCTAGTGGGTGTGTGAGAGCAGTGTACAAGTCTTCCCTAGTGGGTGTGTGAGAGCAGTGTACAAGTCTTCCCTAGTGGGTGTGTGTGAGAGCAGTGTACAAGTCTTCCCTAATGGTGTGAGAGAGCAGTGTACAGGTCTTCCCTAGTGGGTGTGTGAGAGCAGTGTACAGGTCTTCCCTAGTGGGTGTGTGAGAGCAGTGTTCAGGTCTTCCCTAGTGGGTGTGTGAGAGCAGTGTACAGGTCTTCCCTAGTGTGAGAGCAGTGTACATGTCTTACCTAGTGGGTGTGTGAGAGCAGTGTTCAGGTCTTCCCTAGTGGGTATGGGAGAGTGCAGTGTACAGGTCTTACCTAGTGGGTATGTGAGTGCGCTGCATGTCTCTGTGAGAATAAGGGACAAGGCTGTGAAGTTCTGGTTGTCTTTCTCTTTCTCCAACAGTAGCAACCTACACAGGAAGGAACAACAAGAGAAAATCATTCATCAAATCAGATGGAGAACAACATGTACCAGTCAGAAAGGACAGGATAGGCATGGCAGCCTCTCCACCTCGCCCTCCGATAGGCATGGCAGCATCTCCACCTCGCCCTCCGATAGGCTAGAAATATGTTTTAAGTCTTTCAGATCTAGATAGGCGTAGAACAGGGCTCTCCAACCCTGTTCCTGTAGAGAAGCCCTCCTGTAGGTTTTAACTCCAACCCTGTTCCTGTAGAGAGACCCTGCTGTAGGTTTTAACTCCAACCCTGTTCCTGGAGAGAGACCCTCCTGTAGGTTAACTCCAACCCTGTTCCTGTAGAGAGACCCTCCCGTAGAGAGACCCTCCCGTAGAGAGACCCTCCACAACCTTCATAGACTGTGTGTTTGTTTCCTTACCTCTGGAAGTACGTCTTCATAGACTGTAGCACCCCCACCTGGACCCTCCATGTACTGAGTTTCAACCTCTCACACATCAGACAGCACAGGTCCAACTGGAAACGCTCTGGGAACACAGAAGAGACACAGCATTAAACACACAGTACTACAATACAATCACTTCTGATTAAATCACCTTATTGTTTTGGCTTCTATTGAAATTAGACCAAAACATTTACAAATCTCACCCTGGGTTTGTGCGGTCGTTGGGCCAGTCAGAACCTTACCCTGGGTTTGTGCTGCCGTTGGGCCAGTCAGAACCTTACCCTGGGTTTGTGTGTTGTTGGGCCAGTCAGAACCTTACCCTGGGTTTGTGCCGTCGTTGGGCCAGTCAGAACCTTACCCTGGGTTTGTGTGTTGTTGGGCCAGTCAGAACCTTACCTTGGGTTTGTGTGTTGTTGGGCCAGTCAGAACCTTACCCTGGGTTTGTGTGTTGTTGGGCCAGGTCTTGCCCAGCGTCTGGAAGGCACAGAGTAGAGCTTCAGTCTGCAGCTCCTTCTCCTTCTCATCCCGATCGTCATCACTATCATGTCTCAACCTCGAAGTTGCTGCAGAGTTCTGTAACACAGGATCAGACATCACACATTTTGGACCAATCGATAGAACACTGATGTCATAAAGGAGAAATACAAACTCTGTCCATCTCACCTTCTTAATGAGTGGTATGAGTATGTCTGCCATATCACTGAAGCGGTCTTCCTGTGTGGCCTGCAGGACGTCAGCAGCACAGCCCAGGGCAGCCATCTTGTAGACCAGGTTGTCTTTACGACACTCCTTCAACACCAGATCAATCACCTCTGGTACACTGGGCTGGCCCGGGGAGGACTTCTGGAGTTCACCACTAACACACAACATCCCCATTAACACACAACATCCCCATTAACACACAACATCCCCATTATCACCTCTGGTACACTGGGCTGGCCCGGGGAGGACTTCTGGAGTTCACCACTAACACACATCATCACCAACACCCCCCTCCTCATCCTCACCAACATCCCCCTCCTAATTCTCACCAACATCCCCCTCCTCATTCTCACCAACATCCCCCTCCTCATTCTCACCAACTTCCCCTCCCCATTCTCACCAACATCCCCCTCCCCATTATCACCAACATCCTCCTCCCCATTCTCACCAACATCCCCCTCATTCTCACCAACATCCCCCTCATTCTCACCAACATCCCCCTCATTCTCACCAACATCCCCCTCCCCATTCTCACCAACATCCCCCTCATTTTCACCAACCTCCCCATTATCACCAACATCCCCATTATCACCAACATCCCCATTATCACCAACATCCCCATTATCACCAACATCCTCATCACAGGGACAAGAGACAGACAGACTGCTCCTAGTGTCAGAAGGAGAGACAGACTGCTCCTAATGTCAGAAGGAGAGACAGACTGCTCCTAGTGTCAGAAGGAGAGACAGACTGCTCCTAGTGTCAGAAGGAGAGACAGACTGCTCCTAGTGTCAGAAGGAGAGACAGACTGCTCCTAGTGTCAGAAGGAGAGACAGACTGCTCCTAATGTCAGAAGGAGAGACAGACTGCTCCTAGTGTCAGAAGGAGAGACAGACTGCTCCTAGTGTCAGAAGGAGAGACAGACTGCTCCTAGTGTCAGAAGGAGAGGCAGACTGCTCCTAGTGTCAGAAGGAGAGGAGAAACCGTACAGACAGACTGCTCCTAGTGTCAGAAGGAGAGGAGAAACCGTACCTGCACTTAGACACAACAGAGCCGATTGCGTTCAACAGCTCCTCCTGTGGACAAACAAACAACTGGTGTGAGAAGACATCTGTACAAAAACACTAGACACAAACAACTGGTGTGAGAAGACATCTGTACTAAACACTAGACACAAACAACTGGAGTGAGAAGACATCTCTGTACTAAACACTAGACACAAGTTGGTCAAATTAATTACAACCTCATCTCTTATAAGCACCCCCCCCTCTACTGACCACTTTATCACACACACACACACACCTTTCCAGTCCAGGTGCGTCCAACCAGTCCCTGCAGTAGAGCGGACAACACCATACCCAGGTGAGGGGCGACCAGAGAACCCGTCTGTTGCTTAGCGATGGACGCCATGGCAGCCGCGCCCTGGGCCTTCATCTTCCACGACTGGGACTGCAAGGCCTTCTGGGTAATGTCGATCAGCTCCGTCATGTAGAGGCGGATGCCCCCAAAGCTTCCTGGAAGACGACGGCGAGAGGTCAGGGGTTGAAAAGGTCAAAGTGTTTGGTCTTTCCTATTGATTTATTGTTAACCTCTGTCTTCGTGGTATCCAAGTGGTAGTCAGAGGAAGGCCCTAAAAATGGTCAACGACCCCAGCCATAGACTGTTCTCTCTACTACCGCACGGCAAGCGGTACTGGAGTGCCAAGTCTAGGACAAAAAGGCTTCTCAACAGTTTTTACCCCCAAGCCATAAAACTCCTAAACAGGTAATCAAATGGCTACCTGGACTATTTGCATTGTGTGCCCCCCCCAACCCCTCTTTTACGCTGCTGCTACTCTCTGTTCTTCATATATGCAGAGTCACTTTAACTATACATTCATGTACATACTACCTCAATTGGGCCGACCAACCAGTGCTCCAACACATTGGCTAACTGGGCTATCTGCATTGTGTCCCACCACCCACCAACCCCTCTTTTACGCTACTGCTACTCTCTGTTCATCATATATGCACAGTTACTTTAACTTCTCTAGGGAGGGAGCAGCATTCAGAATTTTGGATGAAAAGCGTGCCCAAATTAAACTGCCTGCTACTCAGGCCCAGACGCTAGGATATGCATATAATTGGTAGAGTTGGATAGAAAACACTCCAAAGTTTCCAAAACAGTTTGAATAATGTCTGTGAGTATAACAGAACTGATATGGCAGGCGAAAACCTGAGGAAAATCCATCCAGGAAGGACTATTATTTTGAAAGGCTGTTTTTCCATTGAAAGCCTATTCACCATACAAAGACTTAGGACCCAGTTCACGATCTCTATGGCTTCCACTACATGTGGCCAGTCTTTAGGCATTGTTTCAGGCTTTTACTCTGAAAAATGAGTGAGATACAGCACTTTCAAATGAGAGGACAGTGGACATTTCCAGCCATGAGTCCGGGAGAGAGCCTTTCTGGTTTCTCCTTTTCTATTGACGAGGCTTTTGTCCGGTTGAAATATTATTGATAATTTATGACAAAAACAACCCGAGGATTGATTTTAAACATCGTTTGACATGTTTCTACTAACTTTTATTGTACTTTTTTGACTTTTCGTCTGTCTGTTGAGAGCGCGCATTTGTGCCTTTTGGATTTCTGAACTAAACGCACCAACAAAACTGGAGGTTTTTTTTTGGACATAAAGAGGGACATTATCGAACAAAACAAACATTTATTGTGTAACATGGAGTCCTGGCAGTTCCACCAGATGAAGGTCGAAGGTTAGTGATTCATTTAAAATCGCTGACTGTTGCGAGTTCTCTCCTTGGCTGGAAAATGTCTGTATGGTTTCTTGTGGCTAGGCGCTGTCCTAACATAATCGCATGGTGTGCTTTCGCCGTAGAGCCTTTTTGAAATCGGACACTGCGGTGGGATTAACGAGAAGTTTATCTTTAAAATGGTGTATAATACCTGTCTGTTTGAGGAATTTTAATGATGAGATTTCTGTTTTTTTGAATTTGGCGCACTGCAATTTCACTGGTTGTTGTCGAGGTGAGACGCTACCGTCCCACTGGTACCAGAGCTACCGTCCCACTGGTACCAGAGCTACCGTCCCACTGGTACCAGAGCTACCGTCCCACTGGTACCAGAGCTACCGTCCCACTGGTACCAGAGCTACCGTCCCACTGGTACCAGAGCGGTTAACAATATCTACATGTACAGACTACCGCAATCAGCCTGACTAACCGGTGTCTGTATACAGCCTCGCTACTGTATACAGCCTCGCTACTGTATACAGCCTCGCTACTGTATACAGCCTCGCTACTGTATACAGCCTCGCTACTGTATACAGCCTCGCTACTGTATACAGCCTCGCTACTGTATACAGCCTCGCTACTGTATATAGCCTCTCTACTGTATATAGCCTCTCTACTGTATATAGCCTGTCTTTTTACTGTTGTTTTTATTTCTTTACCTACCTATTGTTCACCTAATACCTTTTTTACACTGTTGGTTAGAGCCTGTAAGTCAGCATTTCACTGTAAAGTCTATATTGTATTCGGCGCACGTGACGAATAAACTTTGATTTGATTAGTTAGTGTTGTCTCATCGCTGCAACTCCCGTACGGACTGGGGAGAGGTCGAAGGTCGAGAGCCGCGCGTCCTCCGGTACACGACCCAACCAAGCCATACTGCTTCTTGACATAACGCTTTAACCCTGAAGACAGCCGCACCAACGCGCCAGACGACCGTGTCAGCGTGCACTGCGCCCGGCCCGCCACAGGAGTCGCTAGAGCGCGATGGGACAAGGACGTCCCTGCCCGGCCAAACGCTCCCCTAACCTGGACGACGCTGAGCCAATTGTACGTCCCATGGGTCTCCCGGTCGTGGCCGGATGTAACGGAGCCTGGACTCGAACCCAGAATCTCTAGTGGCACAGCTAACACAGCAATGCAGTGTCTTCGACCAGACACTCTCTCTACAGAGTAGTGACTCTCCACTGTGAGTGTCCAGGTGTGTATTTCTCTGACCAGGTGTGTGTTTCTCTCCTCTCTCTCTCTGACCAGGTGTGTGTCTCTCTCTCTCTGACCAGGTGTGTGTTTCTCTCCTCTCTCTCTGACCAGGTGTGTGTTTCTCTCCTCTCTCTCTGACCAGGTGTGTGTTTCTCTCCTCTCTCTCTGACCAGGTGTGTGTTTCTCTCCTCTCTCTGACCAGGTGTGTGTTTCTCTCCTCTCTCTCTCTCTCTCTGACCGTGTGTGTTTCTCTCCTCTCTCTCTGACCAGGTGTGTTTCTCTCCTCTCTCTCTCTGACCAGGTGTGTGTTTCTCTCCTCTCTCTCGCTGACCAGGTGTGTGTTTCTCTCCTCTCTCTCTCTGACCGTGTGTGTTTCTCTCCTCTCTCTCTGACCAGGTGTGTTTCTCTCCTCTCTCTCTGACCAGGTGTGTTTCTCTCCTCTCTCTCTGACCAGGTGTGTGTTCCTCTCCTCTCTGACCAGGTGTGTGTTCCTCTCCTCTCTCTCTCTGACCTGGTACGTGTTCCTGCCAGACTTCGTTCCACAGCGTGGCGTCGTGGCTCTCTCCCTTCTCCTCGTCTGGTCCCGGCGCCTGGTGCATACCCAAGAAGGCTAGCGGCAACGCTACCACCGCATGCCCCTTCAGGACATCAGGGCTGTAGTGGCTGATAGCGTGGACCGTCAGGGCACACGACGACCTGTACACCGGCTCTGAGGGGGGACAAAGAGCCATGTCATCTTTAGAGACTGAATAGACGCTGTCAATGTCAATCCTCGACAGCAGGGCTGTCCAACTCACTTCCTGGATGGCCGCTGAGTTTTGTTCGTCCTTTCGGTTTAAAAAGAGACAGACAACCAGGTCACGAGAGTTCCTAACTAAATCAACTACCAAGAGAATTCCCGCAGACGCTCGGGCCCTCCAGGAAGTGAGCCGGACACCGCTGATCTAGGAGCAGTGTCTCGTGGTTGTTTTGGGGGACTGGGCAATAACTCGGCCCTCCAGGAAGTGAGCCGGACACCGCTGATCTAGGAGCAGTGTCTCGTGGTTGTTTTGGGGGACTGGGCAATAAGAGGAGGAAGTAGACGGGACAGATCCTGTTGTCTCACCTTCTTTCTCCAGGTACCAGGTGTTGAGTTTCAGTAGGAGTTTCTCTACACTGCTGCCCTTTGCTGTCTGAGGAGACAAGACAGTTCGAATTAATACAACCAGTCCTGACTTCAGGTTATATATTAACTAACTGATGTCCTTCGCTGTCTGAGGAGACAAGACCATTCGATTAATACAACCAGTCCTGACTTCAGGTTATATATTAACTAACTGATGCCCTTCGCTGTCTGAGGAGACAAGACAGCTCTATTGATACACCAGTCAGGTGAATGAAACCAGTCCTGACTTCAGGTTAAAACAAGTCACATGACACTGGGGAGGGAAAATGGCTATTTGGACATTTCCACTTAGGGGTGTACTCACTTTTGTTGCCAGCGGTTTAGACATTAATGGCTGTGTGTTGAGTTATTTTGAGGGGACAGCAAATGTACACTGTTATACAAGCTGTACACTCACTACTTTATATTGTAGCAAAGTGTCATTTCTTCAGTGTTGTCACATGAAAAGATATACTCAAATATTTACACAAATGTGAGGGGTGTACTCACTTTTGTGATACACACACACACACACACAGTGGGGCAAAAAAGTATTTAGTCAGCCACCAATTGTGCAAGTTCTCCCATTTAAAAAGATGAGAGGCCTGTAATTTTCATCATAGGTACACTTCAACGATGACAGACAAAATGAGAAAAAAATCACATTGTAGGATTTTTTATGAATTTATTTGCAAATTAAGGTGGAAAATAAGTATTTGGTCACCTATAAACAAGCAAGATTGCAGTCAAAGGACACCAGAAACAAAATTGTAGACCTGCACCAGGCTGGGAAGACTGAAGACTAAAATTACAGGCCTCTCTCATCTTTTTAAGTGGGATAACTTGCCCAATTGGTGGCTGACTAAATACTTTTTTGCCCCACTGTGTGTGTGTGTGTGTATTATATTATATTATATTATATATATATATATATATATATATATATATATATATATATATATATATATATAAAAACTAACACTGATGCAGTTAGTTAGATAACACCATCCTACTCACCCTGACTAGATGTCCCAGAGCGAAGGAGAAGGCTTTCTGGACCACACTGCTACGGTCATGGATCCCATTCAGTAGGGCACTCATCAGTTTACCTGTCTCACACACACACACACACACACACACACACACACACAGACAGAGACACACACACACAGACAGAGACACACACAGAGACACACACACACAGAACATGCATCATGACAGAGACAGTAAAGAAGGCCCAGTCCAGGGAAACCAGACCATAGAGGAAAGGTTGTAGTGAACTGACCAAGACAAAACTCTACTCCATCTCTCCATTTATCCTTCTGGATGTTGACCAGACAGGACATCTGGGGGTCGGTACGGTAAAATCTACCTGTACCCCAGAGGGTAACGTGGTTACCTGAGTAGGGGGTGAGGTCCTGGGGACACTGGACGGTGAGGGACACGATCACACTGGCACAACCACCCTGGAACAACAGAGGAGACACTGGTATTGTGACATTAATTCAGATTCAGACTGTTTACTGGTCACATGTTCAGGGCTGCGGGGGGGGCGGGGGGGGGGGGGGGGGGGGGGGGGGTAGGGTAACACCAGTTGGGGGGCAGGGTAACACCAAGTGGGGGGCAGGGTAACACCAGTTGGGGGGCAGGGTAACACCAGTTGGGGGGCAGGGTAACACCAGTTGGGGGGCAGGGTAACACCAGTTGGGGGGCAGGGTAACACCAGTTGGGAGGCAGGGTAACACCAGTTGGGAGGCAGGGTAATGCCAGGTGGGAGGGGGGGGCCATAGGGGGAGCATTAAGACACAATATGCAGTTTATCACCAAGGAAAACAGCGGAGGATTTGACTTCCCGACAACGTGTCCAACTCGTCAGGCTGAGACACGGTTCAGTATTGAGGTTGGTGAGAGAGGGTGTTACCTTGGTGCCCAGACCCACTCCACTCTTCAGTAGGTCACAGAGTCTGGGGACCAGCTCCCCCAGAACAGACACGTCCAGGTGCTGCAGACACATGTTGATGGTCTCCATCATGGGGGAGGACTTGGCAGCACTGAGTCTGGCAGCATCCATGGCACTCTGGAGAAACAGAGAGAGAGACAGAGACAGAGAGACAGAGAGAGAGACAGAGACAGAGACAGAGAGAGACAGAGACAGAGACAGAGAGAGAGAGACAGAGAGAGAGAGACAGAGAGAGAGAGACAGAGACAGAGACAGAGACAGAGACAGAGACAGAGAGAGAGGGAGAGAGAGAGGGAGAGAGAGAGAGACAGAGACAGAGACAGAGAGAGAGACAGAGAGAGAGGGAGACAGAGAGAGAGACAGAGACAGAGAGAGAGAGAGACCGTCAATTACTGCCGATAATCACACCTCTGGAGAAACTGCAGTTATAGTCTGTGTGTGTGGTATGTACCTTCTCCTGCTCGGAGGCTGAGGTTTAGTAAGTGTGTTCTCTCTGTGTGTACGTTACCTTCTCCTGCTCCGTGGCTCGGAGGCTGAGGTTTAGTAGGTGTGTTCTCTCTGTGTGTACGTTACCTTCTCCTGCTCCGTGGCTCGGAGGCTGAGGTTTAGTAAGTGTGTTCTCTTTGTGTGTACGTTACCTTCTCCTGCTCCGTGGCTCGGAGGCTGAGGTTTAGTAAGTGTGTTCTCTCTGTGTGTACGTTACCTTCTCCTGCTCCGTGGCTCGGAGGCTGAGGTTTAGTAAGTGTGTTCTCTCTGTGTGTACGTTACCTTCTCCTGCTCCGTGGCTCGGAGGCTGAGGTAGTTGAGGACCTGTGGCTCCAGGACACTGAGAGCCTCCAGGAGTGCTGGGATCAGACGAGGGGCGTGGGGCTTCAACCTATTACCAGCTGTCTTAGACACCTTCACCAGGGTCTGGATACTGGAGGGAGGAGGGCTGCTTAACTGCTACGGCCAACAATGTCTCTAAAAGTTTTACATTTCATTCATATAGAGAGAGAGAGAGGCCGAGAGCGCGAGAGAGAACAGAAAGAGCGAGAGACCGACAGACCGAGAGAGAGACCGAGCGAGAGAGAGAGAGACCGACAGAGCGAGAGAGAGAGACCGACAGAGCGAGAGAGACCGACAGAGCGAGAGAGAGGGAGAGACAGAGCGAGAGAGACAGACAGAGCGAGAGAGAGGGAGAGACAGAGCGAGAGAGACAGACAGAGCGAGAGAGACAGACAGAGCGAGAGAGACCGACAGAGCGAGAGACCGACAGAGCGAGAGACCGACAGAGCGAGAGACCGACAGAGCGAGAGACCGACAGAGCGAGAGACCGACAGAGCGAGAGAGAGAGACCGACAGAGCGAGAGACCGACAGAGCGAGAGAGAGGGAGAGACAGAGCGAGAGAGACAGACAGAGCGAGAGAGAGGGAGAGACAGAGCGAGAGAGACAGACAGAGCGAGAGAGACAGACAGAGCGAGAGAGACAGACAGAGCGAGAGAGACAGACAGAGCGAGAGAGACAGACAGAGCGAGAGAGACCGACAGAGCGAGAGAGACAGACAGAGCGAGAGACCGACAGAGCGAGAGACCGACAGAGCGAGAGACCGACAGAGCGAGAGACCGACAGAGCGAGAGACCGACAGAGCGAGAGACCGACAGAGCGAGAGACCGACAGAGCGAGAGACCGACAGAGCGAGAGACCGACAGAGCGAGAGACCGACAGAGCGAGAGACCGACAGAGCGAGAGACCGACAGAGCGAGAGACCGACAGAGCGAGAGACCGACAGAGCGAGAGACCGACAGAGCGAGAGACCGACAGAGCGAGAGAGCGACAGAGCGAGAGAGCGACAGAGCGAGAGACCGACAGAGCGAGAGACCGACAGAGCGAGAGACCGACAGAGCGAGAGACCGACAGAGCGAGAGACCGACAGAGCGAGACCGACAGAGCGAGAGACCGACAGAGCGAGACCGACAGAGCGAGAGACCGACAGAGCGAGAGACCGACAGAGCGAGAGACCGACAGAGCGAGAGACCGACAGAGCGAGAGACCGACAGAGCGAGAGACCGACAGAACGAGAGATCATATACAGAGACCAATGAACACACACATGTGGAGGCGTTACCTGAGAGAGCGGACCTCAGGCACGTTGCTGACAATGCCTTTATCCAGGAGGGTTGGTAACAGAACAGCTACAGTCCTCTGGGCTGCTAAACCTGACGACTCACACATCCTAGTACACACCTGGAGACAGACAGAGATTAATGTCACACACACACACCTGTAGATGTCACACACACACACCTGGAGATGTCACACACACACACACACCTGTAGATGTCACACACACACACCTGTAGATGTCACACACACACACACCTGTAGATGTCACACACACACACACACACCTGTAGATGTCACACACACACACCTGTAGATGTCACACACACACACCTGGAGATGTCACACACACACCTGGAGATGTCACACACACACACCTGTAGATGTCACACACACACACCTGTAGATGTCACACACACACACACACCTGTAGATGTCACACACACACACAGACACACACCTGGAGATGTCACACACACACACCTGGAGATGTCACACACACAGTAAAGCCTCCTTACCTTACTCAGTGTTTTGAGGGTTATATCAGCAGCCTTCCTTACAGACTCCTGTTAGACAGACAATACACAGGTCAACACAACAACCACACAGACACAAAACACTACCCCCCCAGCTATAATAACCCATCTGACATCACACAACAAGTCCCTAGGCCAGGAATAGTCTGTTTGTGGTTGTGTGTGTTTACAGCTGTGTGTGTGTGTGTGTGTGTGTGAGCACCTTGATGTCGTCCAGAACCCTGAACAGGGTCTCCCAGATCTCCTCCAGGTGGTCGATGAGGTCGTCGGCGTTGCGTCCTCGGATGAGGTCGTTGAGAGCGAGGCAGGCGGACTCCCGGGCCCTCCAGATGTTATTGGTCAGGTTAGATATCACATCCTGGAGGATCTCCTTCAGATACTTATCCACCTGGGGGGAGGGGGAGGGGGGGGGGGGGAGTAGAGAGAGAGAGGGGGGGGGGGGGGGGGGGTAGAGAGAGAGAGAGGGGGGTAGAGAGAGGGGTGGTAGACAGGGAGGGGGGGTAGACAGGGAGGGGGGTAGAGAGATGGAGAGAAGGTGAGTGCGCGATTGTGTATTTCTATAACGTGGTAGTGTGTGGGTAATGTGTGTGTGTGTGTGTGTACCGTGGTAATGTGTGTGTGTGTGTGTGTCGTGGTAATGTGTGTGTGTGTGTGTACCGTGGTAATGTGTGTGTGTGTGTGTGTACCGTGGTAATTTGTGTGTGTGTACCGTGGTAATGTGTGTGTACCGTGGTAATGTGTGTGTGTGTGTGTACCGTGGTAATGTGTGTGTGTGTGTGTGTACCGTGGTAATTTGTGTGTGTGTGTGTACCGTGGTAATGTGTGTGTGTGTGTGTACCGTGGTAGTGTGTGTGTGTGTGTGTACCGTGGTAATGTGTGTGTGTGTGTGTACCGTGGTAATTTGTGTGTGTGTGTACCGTGGTAATGTGTGTGTGTGTGTGTGTGTACCGTGGTAGTGTGTGTGTGTACCATGTTCTTGTCAGTGACCAGAGCATCCCAGATGGAGGTCATGGCCGTCCTGATGCCCAGGTTGGGATCAAACTGGTATCGGTACAGACGTGGTACCAGCTGGGGCAGGTAGGGGGCGAGCTGCTCTCCTGCCTTCGCTGCTATGATGTTGAACCCAAACGCTGCTCCCTGGCAGAGAAAGAAGTGAAAAGAGAGAAAGAGAGAGAAAAAGAGAGAAAGAGAGAAAAAGAGACAGAGAGAGAAAAAGAGAGGAGAGAAAAAGAGAGAAAAAGAGAGGAGAGAAAAAGAGAGGAGAGAGAGAGAGAAAGAGAGAAAAAGAGAGGAGAGAAAAAGAGAGGAGAGAAAAAGAGAGAAAAAGAGAGAAAAATAGAGGAGAGAAAAAGAGAGAAAAGAGAGAAAAAGAGAGAAAAAGAGAGAAAAGAGAGAAAAAGAGAGGAGAGGAAAAGAGAGAAAAAGAGAGAAAAGAGAAAAAGAGAGAAAAAGAGAGAAAGAGAAAAAGAGAGAAAAAGAGAGAAAAAGAGAGGAGAGAAAAAGAGAGGAGAGAAAAAGAGAGAAAAAGAGAGAAAAAGAGAGGAGAGAAAAAGAGAGGAGAGAAAAAGAGAGAAAAAGAGAGAAAAAGAGAGAAAAAGAGAGAGAAAAAGAGAGAAAAAGAGAGGAGAGAAAAAGAGAGGAGAGAAAAAGAGAGAAAAAGAGAGAAAAAGAGAGAAAAAGAGAGAAAAGGAGAGGAGAGAAAAAGAGAGAAAAAGAGAGAAAAAGAGAAAGAGAAAAAGAGAGAAAAAGAGAGGAGAGAAAAAGAGAGGAGAGAAAAAGAGAGGAGAGAAAAAGAGAGGAGAGAAAAGGAGAGAAAAAGAGAGGAGAGAAAAAGAGAGGAGAGAAAAAGAGAGAAAAAGAGAGAAAAAGAGAGAAAAAAGAGAGAAAAAGAGAGAAAAGAGAGAAAAAGAGAGAAAAAGAGAGAGAGAAAGAGAGGAGAGAAAAAGAGAGAAAAAGAGAGAAAGAGAAAAAGAGAGAAAAAGAGAGAAAAAGAGAGAAAAAGAGAGAAAAAGAGAGAAAAAGAGAGAAAAAGAGAGGGAGAGAGAGAGGAGTGAAAAAGAGAGGAGAGAAAAAGAGAGAAAAAGAGAGAAAAAGAGAGGAGAGAAAAAGAGAGAAAAAGAGAGAAAAAGAGAGGAGAGAAAAAGAGAGAAAAGAGAGGAGAGAAAAGAGAGAAAAAGAGAGGAGAGAAAAAGAGAGAAGAGAGAGAGAGAAAAAGAGAGAAAAAGAGAGAAAAGAGAGAAAAAGAGAGAGAATAGAAAAAGAGAGAAAAAGAGAGAAAGAGAAAAAGAGAGAAAAAGAGAGAGAAAGAGAAAAGAAAAGAGAAAAGAGAAGAGAGAAAAGAGAGAAAAAGAGAGAAAAAGAGAGAAAAAGAGAGAAAAAGAGAGAAAAAGAGAGGAGAGAAAAAGAGAGGAGAGAAAAAGAGAGAAAAAGAGAGGAGAGAAAAAGAGAGAAAAAGAGAGAAAAAGAGAGGAGAGAAAAAGAGAGGAGAGAAAAAGAGAGAAAAAGAGAGGAGAGAAAAAGAGAGAAAAAGAGAGAAAAAGAGAGAAAAAGAGAGAAAAAGAGAGGAGAGAAAAAGAGAGGAGAGAAAAAGAGAGAAAGAGAAAAAGAGAGGAGAGAAAAAGAGAGGAGAGAAAGAGAAAAAGAGAGAAAAAGAGAGAAAAAGAGAGAAAAAGAGAGAAAAGAGATGAGAGAAAGAGAGGAGAGAAAAAGAGAGGAGAGAGAAAGGAGAGTGATCACCACTAGTGACAAAAACTACTGAGTGTTTGAAAAGTAACAACAAGTCAAATCAGGTCTCTGAATGTGTCGTTATTTTGATTAGAATCTGTTCAAAGACAACAACAACAACAAACAGTTTTAATTCATGTTTCTAATACAATGTTTGTTTTTCTCAACCCATTAATTCATATTATTACACGAGCTACATGTTCACTTCCTGGTTGTACCTTGCGGGAATTCCACATGGCGTGGTGATTGGCTAGGTTCATGAACTTGTAGACCAGATCCGGTTGGTTGAGGTCACTGGCCAATGAGCACAGCTCCTTGTAGGTGGAGAGTCCGTGTCCGTCCGGTGCTTTCCCCAGAGCCTCTCCCTGGAACACCTCGGTGTCCTCCGACACGGCATGCTTCACCCTGAAAACGTCAACAACACGACGCTACATGTTTAGGACGGGCTGATTAAAAAAGGTGACCGATAGCAACAGTCCTCGGTGTCCTCCGACACGGCACGCTTCACTCACCCTGAACACGTCAACAACACGACGCTACATGTTTAGTACGGGCTGATTATAAAAGGTGACCGATAGCAACAGTCCTCAGTGTCCTCCGACACGGCACGCTTCACTCACCCTGAACACGTCAACAACACGACGCTACATGTTTAGGACGGGCTGATTAAAAAAGGTGACCGATAGCAACAGTCCTCGGTGTCCTCCGACACGGCACGCTTCACTCACCCTGAACACGTCAACAACACGACGCTACATGTTTAGTACGGGCTGATTAAAAAAGGTGACCGATAGCAACAGTCCTCAGTGTCCTCCGACACGTCAACAACACGACGCTACATGTTTAGTACGGGCTGATTAAAAAAGGTGACCGATAGCAACAGTCCTCGGTGTCCTCCGACACGTCAACAACACGACGCTACATGTTTAGTACGGGCTGATTATAAAAGGTGACCGATAGCAACAGTCCTCGGTGTCCTCCGACACGTCAACAACACGACGCTACATGTTTAGTACGGGCTGATTATAAAAGGTGACCGATAGCAACAGTCCTCGGTGTCCTCCGACACGTCAACAACACGACGCTACATGTTTAGTACGGGCTGATTATAAAAGGTGACCGATAGCAACAGTCCTCGGTGTCCTCCGACACGTCAACAACACGACGCTACATGTTTAGTACGGGCTGATTATAAAAGGTGACCGATAGCAACAGTCCTCGGTGTCCTCCGACACGTCAACAACACGACGCTACATGTTTAGTACGGGCTGATTAAAAAAGGTGACCGATAGCAACAGTCCTCGGTGTCCTCCGACACGTCAACAACACGACGCTACATGTTTAGGACGGGCTGATTATAAAAAGGTGACCGATAGCAACAGTCCTCGGTGTCCTCCGACACGTCAACAACACGACGCTACATGTTTAGGACGGGCTGATTATAAAAGGTGACCGATAGCAACAGTCCTCAGTGTCCTCCGACACGGCATGCTTCACTCACCCTGAACACGTCAACAACACGACGCTACATGTTTAGGACGGGCTGATTAAAAATTTTAAAAACACTCGACATCGATTTGGTTAAACAGTGTGAAGAGAGTCGTTTCACTAGTATTGTTTTGTTTGAAACCTAAATTAAACCGGTGTGCAGCAGGTCATTCATGACCTCAGGATTACAAACACAACAGGTGCATTTCACTGGTGTTGATTAGGTCCCCCCCCCTCCGCCCCCGCCATCTCTCTCTCTCACCTCTTGCCAGTCATCAGTGTTTCGACCAGTGTAGACACCAGTTCCTGCTGGTCTCCCTCTCCTCCCATCTCATAGACTAGACCAAGACCTTTAGATGCCACGTCCTGACTCAACTCTGGAGGAGAGAGAGAGACAGAGACCGAGACCGAGACAGAGAGAGATCAGGGGGAGAGAGAGAAGAGGGGGATCCGGGGAGGAGAGAGAGAAGAGGGGGATCCGGGGAGGAGAGAGAGAGAAAGAGAGAGAGAAGAGGGTGATCAGGGGAGGAGAGAGAGAAGATGGGAAGAGAAGACAAGAACAATACCTAGGTCTTGAGTGGGTGGATATATGGATCAGGGTTTAGATGGATGTACTGGATTTACCATCAGACAGAATATTCTTCAGACAATCACACATCAGTCCTATGATCCACTGTGTTACCCCCATTCTACACACATCAGTCCTATGATCCACTGTTACCCCCATTCTACACACATCAGTCCTATGAGCCACTGTGTTACCCCCATTCTACACACATCAGTCCTATGATCCACTGTGTTACCCCCATTCTACACACATCAGTCCTATGATCCACTGTGTTACCCCCATTCTACACACATCAGTCCTATGATCCACTGTGTTACCCCCATTCTACACACATCAGTCCTATGAGCCACTGTGTTACCCCCATTCTACACACATCAGTCCTATGAGCCACTGTGTTACCCCCATTCTACACACATCAGTCCTATGATCCACTGTGTTACCCCCATTCTACACACATCAGTCCTATGAGCCACTGTGTTACCCCCATTCTACACACATCAGTCCTATGAGCCACTGTGTTTCCCCCATTCTACACACATCAGTCCTATGATCCACTGTGTTACCCCCATTCTACACACATCAGTCCTATGAGCCACTGTGTTACCCCCATTCTACACACATCAGTCCTATGATCCACTGTGTTACCCCCATTCTACACACATCAGTCCTATGATCCACTGTGTTACCCCCATTCTACACACATCAGTCCTATGATCCACTGTGTTACCCCCATTCTACACACATCAGTCCTATGATCCACTGTGTTACCCCCATTCTACACACACAATCACATATCAGTCCTACGATCCACTGTGTTACTGTGTTACCCCCATTCTACACACACAATCACATATCAGTCCTATGAGCCACTGTGTTACCCCCATTCTACACACATCAGTCCTATGATCCACTGTGTTACCCCCATTCTACACACATCAGTCCTATGGTCCACTGTGTTACCCCCATTCTACACACATCAGTCCTATGATCCACTGTGTTACCCCCCATTCTACACACATCAGTCCTATGGTCCACTGTGTTACCCCCATTCTACACACATCAGTCCTATGGTCCACTGTGTTACCCCCATTCAACACACAATCACACACCAGTCCTATGAGCCACTGTGTTACCCCCATTCTACACACATCAGTCCTATGATCCACTGTGTTACCCCCATTCTACACACACAATCACATATCAGTCCTATGATCCACTGTGTTACCCCCCATTCTACACACATCAGTCCTATGATCCACTGTGTTACCCCCATTCTACACACATCAGTCCTATGATCCACTGTGTTACCCCCATTCTACACACATCAGTCCTATGATCCACTGTGTTACCCCCATTCTACACACATCAGTCCTATGATCCACTGTGTTACCCCCATTCTACACACACAATCACATATCAGTCCTACGATCCACTGTGTTACTGTGTTACCCCCATTCTACACACACAATCACATATCAGTCCTATGAGCCACTGTGTTACCCCCATTCTACACATATCAGTCCTATGATCCACTGTGTTACCCCCATTCTACACACATCAGTCCTATGATCCACTGTGTTACCCCCCATTCTACACACATCAGTCCTATGATCCACTGTGTTACCCCCATTCTACACACATCAGTCCTATGATCCACTGTGTTACCCCCATTCTACACACATCAGTCCTATGATCCACTGTGTTACCCCCCATTCTACACACATCAGTCCTATGATCCACTGTGTTACCCCCATTCTACACACATCAGTCCTATGATCCACTGTGTTACCCCCATTCTACACACATCAGTCCTATGATCCACTGTGTTACCCCCCATTCTACACACATCAGTCCTATGGTCCACTGTGTTACCCCCATTCTACACACATCAGTCCTATGGTCCACTGTGTTACCCCCATTCAACACACAATCACACACCAGTCCTATGAGCCACTGTGTTACCCCCATTCTACACACATCAGTCCTATGATCCACTGTGTTACCCCCATTCTACACACACAATCACATATCAGTCCTATGATCCACTGTGTTACCCCCCATTCTACACATATCAGTCCTATGATCCACTGTGTTACCCCCATTCTACACACAACAGTCCTATGATCCACTGTGTTACCCCCATTCTACACACATCAGTCCTATGATCCACTGTGTTTCCCCCATTCTACACACATCAGTCCTATGATCCACTGTGTTACCCCCATTCTACACACATCAGTCCTATGATCCACTGTGTTACCCCCATTCTACACACATCAGTCCTATGATCCACTGTGTTACCCCCCATTCTACACACATCAGTCCTATGATCCACTGTGTTACCCCCATTCTACACACATCAGTCCTATGATCCACTGTGTTACCCCCATTCTACACACATCAGTCCTATGATCAACTGTGTTACCCCCATTCTACACACATCAGTCCTATGATCCACTGTGTTACCCCCATTCTACACACACAATCACATATCAGTCCTACGATCCACTGTGTTACTGTGTTACCCCCATTCTACACACACAATCACATATCAGTCCTATGAGCCACTGTGTTACCCCCATTCTACACATATCAGTCCTATGATCCACTGTGTTACCCCCATTCTACACACATCAGTCCTATGATCCACTGTGTTACCCCCCATTCTACACACATCAGTCCTATGATCCACTGTGTTACCCCCATTCTACACACATCAGTCCTATGATCCACTGTGTTACCCCCATTCTACACACATCAGTCCTATGATCCACTGTGTTACCCCCCATTCTACACACATCAGTCCTATGATCCACTGTGTTACCCCCATTCTACACACATCAGTCCTATGATCCACTGTGTTACCCCCCATTCTACACACATCAGTCCTATGATCCACTGTGTTACCCCCATTCTACACACATCAGTCCTATGATCCACTGTGTTACCCCCATTCTACCCATCAGTCATTGAGCTTATTATTGTGGTCTGAGTGATCATGGGAGTCGTTGACTCACCATCAGGGTCTGACAGGATGGAGATGAAAGCCGTCTGGATCTCCTTCAGGTGAGACTGGAAGATGAGACAAAAAGTTCAAGAGAGTCAATAACTCACAAGGAATTTAGTACTCCGTCACTTTCCTCTGTTGTTATCTTGGATCTCAGACTTGACATTTGACCCCCCCCCCCCCTCCCACGCTTGACCTTTCAATCAAGTCTGAGCCCTTGACCCTCTGCCCTAACCCCCGATCTCTAACCCCCCCCCCAGTGTCGGTACCCTGATCTCTTTGTGTTGGAGCAGCTTCTTGACCTCCAGCCCTGACCCCTAACCCCCAGCCCTGACCCCTGACCCATAACCCCCAGCCAGTCATACTGTACCCTGATCTCTTTGTGCTGGTGCAGCTTCTTGACCCCCGACCCCTAGTGTCCGTACCCTGATCTCTTTGTGCTGGTGCAGCTTCTTGACCCCCGACACTTGACCCCTAGTGTCCGTACCCTGATCTCTTTGTGCTGGTGCAGCTTCTTGACCCCCGACCCCTAGTGTCCGTACCCTGATCTCTTTGTGCTGATGCAGCTTCTTGACCCCCGACCCCTAGTGTCCGTACCCTGATCTCTTTGTGCTGGTGCAGCTTCTTCACCAGAGAGAGCAGCCATATACAGGCAGCCTGTCTGACGTGGGGGTTTTGACTTGGGATGTACTTAGCCAGGATAGAGTTCAGCACCCACGGAACCACATCGTTACTCTCCACATCTGACAGGGAGACAAGAGGATTGGACAGTTACGACAGTAAAAAACAACCAATAGAAAACGCATTACAAAGACAAGAACCAAAATCAGTCAGAGCTGTGTTTCACACCACAGGAAGGGTTGAACCACTGTGGATTAAACCACTGTGGATTAAACCACTGTGGATTGAAGGGTGGAACCACTGTGGATTAAACCACTGTGGATTGAAGGGTGGAACCACTGTGGATTGAGGGATTGAACCACTGTGGATTGAGGGGTGGAACCACTGTGGATTGAGGGATTAAACCACTGTGGATTGAGGGGTGGAACCACTGTGGATTGAGGGATTAAACCACTGTGGATTGAGGGATTAAACCACTGTGGATTGAGGGGTGGAACCACTGTGGATTGAGGGATTAAACCACTGTGGATTGAGGGATTAAACCACTGTGGATTGAAGGGTGGAACCACTGTGGATTGAGGGATTGAACCACTGTGGATTGAGGGATTGAACCACTGTGGATTGAGGGATTGAACCACTGTGTGTAGTCTTACTGTCTGGGGGACTGTATTGCTCCTCAGTACAGGTCCAGGGGTCCCTGGCAGCTCCAGAACTGGTCCCTATAGCAGCACTGGTGATGGCCTCACCTACTGTAAACTGTAGTTCTACCTGTTTGGCCTGGGAGACAGAGAGGGGGGGGGGGGGGGGGGGAGAGAGAGGAGGAGGAGGGCGAGAGAGAGAGGAGGGCGAGAGAGAGAGGAGGGCGAGAGAGAGAGAGCGAGGAGGGCGAGAGAGAGAGAGAGGAGGAGGGCGAGAGAGAGAGAGAGGAGGAGGGCGAGAGAGAGAGAGAGGAGGAGGGCGAGAGAGAGAGAGAGGAGGAGGGCGAGAGAGAGAGAGCGGAGGAGGGCGAGAGAGAGAGCGGAGGAGGGCGAGAGAGAGAGCGGAGGAGGGCGAGAGAGAGAGGAGGAGGAGGGCGAGAGAGAGAGGAGGAGGAGGGCGAGAGAGAGAGGAGGAGGAGGGCGAGAGAGAGAGGAGGAGGAGGGCGAGAGAGAGAGGAGGAGGAGGGCGAGAGAGAGAGGAGGAGGAGGGCGAGAGAGAGAGAGCGAGGAGGGCGAGAGAGAGAGAGCGGAGGAGGGCGAGAGAGAGAGAGCGGAGGAGGGCGAGAGAGAGAGAGCGGAGGAGGGCGAGAGAGAGAGGAGGAGGAGGGCGAGAGAGAGAGGAGGAGGAGGGCGAGAGAGAGAGGAGGAGGAGGGCGAGAGAGAGAGGAGGAGGGCGAGAGAGAGAGAGAGAGAAAGGAGGAGGGCGAGAGAGAGAGAGCGGGAGGGCGAGAGAGAGAGAGAGGGAGGGCGAGAGAGAGAGAGAGGAGGGAAGAGGAAAGGGTTAAATTCTTGCTTCTCATGTCAGTTCTTTCTGCATGATAAACAAGGTCTTATGAAGCTTCATGAAGGTCCTATGAAGCTTTATGAATGTCTTATGAAGCTTAATTTAGGTATTATGAAGCTTTACGAGTGTCTTATGAAGCATCAAAGGTCCTATGAAGCTTTATGAGTGTTTTATGAAGCTTCATAAAGGTCTTAAAAAGGCTCCATTAAAATGAGAGCCAGTCCCCTTACCTCCACAGAGTCCATGAGCCCCTGCAGCAGCTTCTTCTGGTGGGCAAAGTCTCCATCTCCCACCGGTAGATAACCCAGAGTCTGGATGGCTCTCTCCTTCATCTGGACAGACAGAGACCACATCTCACTATTAACTACACCTGTCTACCCAGAGTCTGGATGGCTCTCTCCTTCATCTGGACAGACAGAGACCACATCTCACTATTAACTACACCTGTCTACCCAGAGTCTGGATGGCTCTCTCCTTCATCTGGACAGACAGAGACCACATCTCACTATTAACTACACCTGTCTACCCAGAGTCTGGATGGCTCTCTCCTTCATCTGGACAGACAGAGACCACATCTAACTATTAACTACACCTGTCTACCTAACAGTCTGGATGGCTCTCTCCTTCATCTGGACAGACAGAGACCACATCTCACTATTAACTACACCTGTCTACCCAGAGTCTGGTTGGCTCGCTCCTTCATCTGGACAGACAGAGACCACATCTAACTACACCTGTCTACCCAGAGTCTGGATGGCTCTCTCCTTCATCTGGACAGACAGAGACCACATCTCACTACACCTGTCTACCTAACAGTCTGGGTGGCTCTCTCCTTCATCTGGACAGACAGAGACCACATCTCACTATTAACTACACCTGTCTACCCAGAGTCTGGATGGCTCTCTCCTTCATCTGAACAGACAGAGACCACATCTCACTATTAACTACACCTGTCTACCCAGAGTCTGGATGGCTCTCTCCTTCATCTGGACAGACAGAGACCACATCTCACTATTAACTACACCTGTCTACCCAGAGTCTGGATGGCTCTCTCCTTCATCTGGACAGACAGAGACCACATCTCACTATTAACTACACCTGTCTACCCAGAGTCTGGATGGCTCTCTCCTTCATCTGAACAGACAGAGACCACATCTAACTACACCTGTCTACCCAGAGTCTGGATGGCTCTCTCCTTCATCTGGACAGACAGAGACCACATCTCACTATTAACTACACCTGTCTACCTAACAGTCTGGATGGATCCTCTCCTTCATCTGAACAGACAGAGACCACATCTCACTATTAACTACACCTGTCTACCTAACAGTCTGGATGGATCCTCTCCTTCATCTGGACAGACAGAGACCACATCTCACTATTAACTACACCTGTCTACCCAGAGTCTGGATGGCTCTCTCCTTCATCTGAACAGACAGAGACCACATCTCACTATTAACTACACCTGTCTACCTAACAGTCTGGATGGCTCTCTCCTTCATCTGAACAGACAGAGACCACATCTCACTATTAACTACACCTGTCTACCCAGAGTCTGGATGGCTCTCTCCTTCATCTGAACAGACAGAGACCACATCTCACTATTAACTACACCTGTCTACCCAGAGTCTGGATGGCTCTCTCCTTCATCTGGACAGACAGAGACCACATCTCACTATTAACTACACCTGTCTACCTAACAGTCTGGATGGCTCTCTCCTTCATCTGGACAGACAGAGACCACATCTCACTATTAACTACACCTGTCTACCCAGAGTCTGGATGGCTCTCTCCTTCATCTGGACAGACAGAGACCACATCTAACTACACCTGTCTACCCAGAGTCTGGATGGCTCTCTCCTTCATCTGGACAGACAGAGACCACATCTCACTATTAACTACACCTGTCTACCCAGAGTCTGGATGGCTCTCTCCTTCATCTGAACAGACAGAGACCACATCTCACTATTAACTACACCTGTCTACCTAACAGTCTGGATGGCTCTCTCCTTCATCTGAACAGACAGAGACCACATCTCACTATTAACTACACCTGTCTACCCAGAGTCTGGATGGCTCTCTCCTTCATCTGGACAGACAGAGACCACATCTAACTACACCTGTCTACCCAGAGTCTGGATGGCTCTCTCCTTCATCTGGACAGACAGAGACCACATCTCACTATTAACTACACCTGTCTACCTAACAGTCTGGATGGCTCTCTCCTTCATCTGGACAGACAGAGACCACATCTCACTATTAACTACACCTGTCTACCCAGAGTCTGGATGGCTCTCTCCTTCATCTGGACAGACAGAGACCACATCTAACTACACCTGTCTACCCAGAGTCTGGATGGCTCTCTCCTTCATCTGGACAGACAGAGACCACATCTCACTATTAACTACACCTGTCTACCCAGAGTCTGGATGGCTCTCTCCTTCATCTGGACAGACAGAGACCACATCTCACTATTAACTACACCTGTCTACCTAACAGTCTGGATGGCTCTCTCCTTCATCTGAACAGACAGAGACCACATCTCACTATTAACTACACCTGTCTACCCAGAGTCTGGATGGCTCTCTCCTTCATCTGGACAGACAGAGACCACATCTAACTACACCTGTCTACCCAGAGTCTGGATGGCTCTCTCCTTCATCTGGACAGACAGAGACCACATCTCACTATTAACTACACCTGTCTACCCAGAGTCTGGATGGCTCTCTCCTTCATCTGGACAGACAGAGACCACATCTCACTATTAACTACACCTGTCTACCTAACAGTCTGGATGGCTCTCTCCTTCATCTGAACAGACAGAGACCACATCTCACTATTAACTACACCTGTCTACCCAGAGTCTGGATGGCTCTCTCCTTCATCTGGACAGACAGAGACCACATCTCACTATTAACTACACCTGTCTACCTAACAGTCTGGATGGCTCTCTCCTTCATCTGAACAGACAGAGACCACATCTCACTATTAACTACACCTGTCTACCTAACAGTCTGGATGGCTCTCTCCTTCATCTGGACAGACAGAGACCACATCTAACTATTAACTACACCTGTCTACCTAACAGTCTGGATGGCTCTCTCCTTCATCTGAACAGACAGAGACCACATCTAACTACACCTGTCTACCTAACAGTCTGGATGGCTCTCTCCTTCATCTGAACAGACAGAGACCACATCTCACTATTAACTACACCTGTCTACCTAACAGTCTGGATGGCTCTCTCCTTCATCTGGACAGACAGAGACCACATCTATCTATTAACTACACCTGTCTACCTAACAGTCTGGATGGCTCTCTCCTTCATCTGGACAGACAGAGACCACATCTCACTACACCTGTCTACCCAGAGTCTGGATGGCTCTCTCCTTCATCTGGACAGACAGAGACCACATCTAACTACACCTGTCTACCTAACAGTCTGGATGGCTCTCTCCTTCATCTGAACAGACAGAGACCACATCTCACTATTAACTACACCTGTCTACCTAACAGTCTGGATGGCTCTCTCCTTCATCTGGACAGACAGAGACCACATCTATCTATTAACTACACCTGTCTACCTAACAGTCTGGATGGCTCTCTCCTTCATCTGGACAGACAGAGACCACATCTCACTACACCTGTCTACCCAGAGTCTGGATGGCTCTCTCCTTCATCTGAACAGACAGAGACCACATCTAACTACACCTGTCTACCTAACAGTCTGGATGGCTCTCTCCTTCATCTGAACAGACAGAGACCACATCTCACTATTAACTACACCTGTCTACCTAACAGTCTGGATGGCTCTCTCCTTCATCTGGACAGACAGAGACCACATCTATCTATTAACTACACCTGTCTACCTAACAGTCTGGATGGCTCTCTCCTTCATCTGGACAGACAGAGACCACATCTCACTACACCTGTCTACCCAGAGTCTGGATGGCTCTCTCCTTCATCTGGACAGACAGAGACCACATCTAACTACACCTGTCTACCTAACAGTCTGGATGGCTCTCTCCTTCATCTGAACAGACAGAGACCACATCTCACTATTAACTACACCTGTCTACCCAGAGTCTGGATGGCTCTCTCCTTCATCTGGACAGACAGAGACCACATCTAACTACACCTGTCTACCCAGAGTCTGGATGGCTCTCTCCTTCATCTGGACAGACAGAGACCACATCTAACTACACCTGTCTACCTAACAGTCTGGATGGCTCTCTCCTTCATCTGGACAGACAGAGACCACATCTATCTATTAACTACACCTGTCTACCTAACAGTCTGGATGGCTCTCTCCTTCATCTGGACAGACAGAGACCACATCTCACTACACCTGTCTACCCAGAGTCTGGATGGCTCTCTCCTTCATCTGGACAGACAGAGACCACATCTCACTATTAACTACACCTGTCTACCCAAAGTCTGGATGGCTCTCTCCTTCATCTGAACAGACAGAGACCACATCTAACTACACCTGTCTACCCAGAGTCTGGATGGCTCTCTCCTTCATCTGGACAGACAGAGACCACATCTAACTACACCTGTCTACCCAGAGTCTGGATGGCTCTCTCCTTCATCTGGACAGACAGAGACCACATCTCACTATTAACTACACCTGTCTACCTAACAGTCTGGATGGCTCTCTCCTTCATCTGGACAGACAGAGACCACATCTAACTACACCTGTCTACCCAGAGTCTGGATGGATCCTCTCCTTCATCTGGACAGACAGAGACCACATCTCACTACACCTGTCTACCTAACAGTCTGGATGGATCCTCTCCTTCATCTGGACAGACAGAGACCACATCTCACTATTAACTACACCTGTCTACCTAACAGTCTGGATGGATCCTCTCCTTCATCTGGACAGACAGAGACCACATCTCACTATTAACTACACCTGTCTACCTAACAGTCTGGATGGCTCTCTCCTTCATCTGAACAGACAGAGACCACATCTCACTATTAACTACACCTGTCTACCTAACAGTCTGGATGGCTCTCTCCTTCATCTGGACAGACAGAGACCACATCTCACTATTAACTACACCTGTCTACCTAACAGTCTGGATGGATCCTCTCCTTCATCTGGACAGACAGAGACCACATCTCACTATTAACTACACCTGTCTACCTAACAGTCTGGATGGATCCTCTCCTTCATCTGAACAGACAGACCACATCTCACTACACCTGTCTACCTAACAGTCTGGATGGCTCCTCTCCTTCATCTGAACAGACAGAGACCACATCTATCTATTAACTACACCTGTCTACCTAACAGTCTGGATGGATCCTCTCCTTCATCTGAACAGACAGAGACCACATGAATACATCTCACTATTAACTACACCTGTCTACCTAACAGTCTGGATGGATCCTCTCCTCCTGAACAGACAGAGACCACATCTATCTATTAACTACACCTGTCTACCTAACAGTCTGGATGGCTCCTCTCCTCCTGAACAGACAGAGACCACATCTCACTATTAACTACACCTGTCTACCTAACAGTCTGGATGGCTCTCTCCTTCATCTGGACAGACAGAGACCACATCTCACTATTAACTACACCTGTCTACCTAACAGTCTGGATGGATCCTCTCCTTCATCTGGACAGACAGAGACCACATCTCACTACACCTGTCTACCTAACAGTCTGGATGGATCCTCTCCTTCATCTGGACAGACAGAGACCACATCTCACTACACCTGTCTACCTAACAGTCTGGATGGATCCTCTCCTTCATCTGAACAGACAGAGACCACATCTAACTACACCTGTCTACCTAACAGTCTGGATGGCTCCTCTCCTCCTGAACAGACAGAGACCACATCTACACCTGTCTACCTAACAGTCTGGATGGATCCTCTCCTTCATCTGAACAGACAGAGACCACATCTAACTACACCTGTTTACCTAATAGTCTGGATGGCTCCTCTCCTCCTGAACAGACAGAGACCACATGAATACATCTCACTATTAACTACACCTGTCTACCTAACAGTCTGGATGGATCCTCTCCTTCATCTGGACAGACAGAGACCACATCTCACTACACCTGTCTACCCAGAGTCTGGATGGCTCTCTCCTTCATCTGGACAGACAGAGACCACACCTCACTACACCTGTCTACCCAGAGTCTGGATGGCTCTCTCCTTCATCTGGACAGACAGAGACCACATCTAACTACACCTGTCTACCTAACAGTCTGGATGGCTCTCTCCTTCATCTGGACAGACAGAGACCACATCTAACTACACCTGTCTACCTAACAGTCTGGATGGCTCCTCTCCTCCTGAACAGACAGAGACCACATCTAACTACACCTGTCTACCTAACAGTCTGGATGGATCCTCTCCTTCATCTGGACAGACAGAGACCACATCTAACTACACCTGTCTACCTAACAGTCTGGATGGCTCCTCTCCTCCTGAACAGACAGAGACCACATCTAACTACACCTGTCTACCTAACAGTCTGGATGGCTCCTCTCCTCCTGGACAGACAGAAAGGGAGTTGGATTCGAGCCCCTCTTCATATCAATAGTTATGTCCATTATGAAAATGGTACAAACCAATTCATTTACAACGTATTTAAAATATCCCCAGAGTGTAATTATCACGGTATAGCATCACAACTCATCTGTACATCGAAACGGCGCTGTATCCATGGTTACCTTGAGGGTCTCTTTCCCAGAGGGGATGCGAGCCAGCATCTTCTCCACCACGGCGAGTTTGGTGAATCCCTCTCCTTCTGAAGGGATGAGCAGAGGCCCGTTCCTCCCGATCTCCCCGAGGGCCGTACAGGCAGCGACAGCGAGCAGAGGGGAACCACTGTCTAGGAAAGAGCCTGGGAACACACACACACGACATGAACCAACCTGGATCGAAAGGTTCTCTTTTACTGCCTCGACTACATCTTTCATCCTTAAACTGTGTTCTTTCCACAAATATATTTAAAAATTATAAATAAGTAAGTAATTTCTTGTAACAATGTGAATTAGCATAAAACTGGTCAAAAATAATTAGCATAAAAAAAAAAGAGTAAATATTATCTGAAAAATAAACAACGGTGACCGTCACCCTACCGATGGCTTTGGTTGCTATAGCGACCAGCTCCTCGTCCTCCTTGGGCGTGTCGTTCATCCTCTGTTCCCGGTTGAGGGCGGAGTCTCCGTTGGCGAAGGACTTCCTCTTGCTCATGTACCTGGCCACCATGTAGCCCAGCGCCATGATGGCTCCGTGCTGGGTCTCGGGGCTCTGCAGTTTCCAACAGGGAATACAGGTTTTTACTTTCAGCTCAGTGAAACTGGGACAACTTTTGCTTTCAGTACATTACATTCAAAATGACCGTATAAAAAACACATTTTGAGACCAGGAAAAACTGGGTCCTATTATGTGCAGCAAATATATGTGAAAATACACATTTCACTCCTTGGCCTACAGACGTGTGTACCTACAGGAGGGGGAGGGGCTACAGACGTGTGTACCTACAGAAGGGGGAGGGGCTACAGACGTGTGTACCTACAGGAGGGGGAGGGGCTACAGACGTGTGTACCTACAGGAGGGGGAGGGGCTACAGACGTGTGTACCTACAGGAGGGGGAGGGGCTACAGACGTGTGTACCTACAGGAGGGGGAGGGGCTACAGACGTGTGTACCTACAGGAGGGGGAGGGGCTACAGACGTGTGTACCTACAGGAGGGGGAGGGGCTACAGACGTGTGTACCTACAGGAGGGGGAGGGGCTACAGACGTGTGTACCTACAGGAGGGGGAGGGGCTACAGACGTGTGTACCTACAGGAGGGGGAGGGGCTACCTACGTGTGTACCTACAGGAGGGGGAGGGGCTACCTACGTGTGTATCTACAGGAGGGGGAGGGGCTACCTACGTGTGTATCTTTAGTGATCTTGATGAGCGTCTGAACGGCAGTCTTCAGCTCGTTTCCTGACATGGTGGACACCACCACAGCGTAGAGCTGAGCTGCTAGCTCCCTTAGGTCCTCCTTGTTGGTGTTCATTAGACTCTGCGGAAGGGGAAATGTAGTATTAGCGTCGGTTAGCGTTAGCGTAGCATGAAGCATACCGACGTATCCTTTACAGATGTAGCATCGACTAGCGTTAGCATGCAGCATACCAACGTATATTTTACAGTAGTAGCATTGACTAGCATTTCTTAGCATTGGCCTACCATGTAGCATATCAAGGTACCATATCGGAGTTGTATAGTACATAGCGTCAATTAGCGTAGCATTAGCTTTCCAATTAATAGGTTACATAAGTAGCGTCAATTAGCATACCATGGTATCTTTTACAGTAGTAGCATCAATCGATTTTTTACCTTGATCCAGTCGATCTTGTGGATAAACATGGGGGCCAGGTTGTGAGGACAGACAGACACCACCTCCAGAAGACAGTACATCACAGGGACTCCTTTCAAAATAAAATCAAGAATAAAACATTTAAAAACATACAAATGTAGCTATACATTTTGGTATCAGTTATAAGGTATGAATGATGTATTTACTAGCCTGGAATCCAAACAGATATGCTCACTTCACAATATCAACAACGGTGAAACGGAGCATACCATTTTGGATCCCAGGCCTGTAAACACGCGAGTATATTTTACAGTAGTAGCATTGACTAGCGTTAGCGTCGACTAGCATTTCTTAGCATTGGCTTAGCATGTAGCATATCAGGGTACTTTAAGGTGCATAGCGTCAATTAGCGTAGCATTAGCATTCTAATGAATATGTTCCATTGGTAGCGTCAATTAGCATACCACGGTATCTTTCACAGGTATGAAAAACGCATTTACTAGCCTGGAATCCAATATCAACAACAGCAAAACGGAGCATGCCATTTTGGATTCCAGGCCTGTAAACACGTGAGTATTTGGAGACGAGGAGACGAGGAGACGAGATAAGGAAACAAAGAAAAGAAAAGGAAAGCATCATCACATCACTCGCCTCCTACAGCAGACAGCAGCTGCTGCAGTAACTCCATGTAGACCTGCACGGGGTTGACCTCTGCCCCCTTGGTTCCAGTGGAGGACGGCGAGGTCAGGGGTTCGTTGGAGAGCAGGGCGTGCGTGTAGCGTCCGATGGCAGGCGCGTCGTCCTGCATGTCCGCCAGGCTCTTGGAGACGGGCGTGGCCCCGGCACTGTGGGCCAGACACATCCGCAGGTACAGCACGATCTGGAGACGGGAAACCCCGGGGGGGTTAGAAAAGGAAGTCGTGTCTATTAACAGGAAGTGCGGAAAGGTAAATGTCTGTAAGCCCCCATAGTTTTGTCCCCCCCGTGTTTCGTTTCATTCTTTAAAACTTCCCTCTTCAATTGTTTTGTGGTTCGGCTAGTCATAAACAGCATGGACACATAGCCTGGTTCCTCTCTAGGTTTCTTCCTAGTAGGTTCCAATTGTTTTGTGGTTCGGCCAGTCATAAACAGCATGGACACATAGCCTGGTTCCTCTCTAGGTTTCTTCCTAATCAAATCAAATTTTATTTGTCACATACACATGGTTAGCAGATGTTAATGCGAGTGTAGCGAAATGCTTGTGCTTCTAGTTCCGACAATGCAGTAATAACAAGTAATCTAACTAACAATTCCCAAACTACTGTCTTGTACACAGTGTAAGGGGATAAAGAATATGTACATAAGGATATATGAATGAGTGATGGTACAGAGCAGCATAGGCAAGATACAGTAGATGGTATCGGGTACAGTATGTACAAATGAGATGAGTATGTAAACAAAGTGGCATAGTATAGTATAAAGTGGCTAGTGATACATGTATTACATAAGGATACCGTCGATGATATAGAGTACAGTATATACGTATGCATATGAGATGAATAATGTAGGGTAAGTAACATTTATATAAGGTAGCATTGTTTAAAGTGGCTAGTGATATATTTACATAATTTCCCATCAATTCCCATTATTAAAGTGGCTGGAGTTGAGTCAGTGTCAGTGTGTTGGCAGCAGCCACTCAGTGTTAGTGGTGGCTGTTTAACAGTCTGATGGCCTTGAGATAGAAGCTGTTTTTCAGTCTCTCGGTCCCAGCTTTGATGCACCTGTACTGACCTCGCCTTCTGGATGATAGCGGGGTGAACAGGCAGTGGCTCGGGTGGTTGATGTCCTTGATGATCTTTATGGCCTTCCTGTGACATCGGGTGGTGTAGGTGTCCTGGAGGGCAGGTAGTTTGCCCCCGGTGATGCGTTGTGCAGACCTCACTACCCTCTGGAGAGCCTTACGGTTGAGGGCGGTGCAGTTGCCATACCAGGCGGTGATACAGCCCGCCAGGATGCTCTCGATTGTGCATCTGTAGAAGTTTGTGAGTGCTTTTGGTGACAAGCCGAATTTCTTCAGCCTCCTGAGGTTGAAGAGGCGCTGCTGCGCCTTCTTCACGATGCTGTCTGTGTGAGTGGACCAATTCAGTTTGTCTGTGATGTGTATGCCGAGGAACTTAAAACTTGCTACCCTCTCCACTACTGCTCCATCGATGTGGATAGGGGGGTGTTCCCTCTGCTGTTTCCTGAAGTCCACAATCATCTCCTTAGTTTTGTTGACGTTGAGTGTGAGGTTGTTTTCCTGACACCACACTCCGAGGGCCCTCACCTCCTCCCTGTAGGCCGTCTCATCGTTGTTGGTAATCAAGCCTACCACTGTTGTGTCGTCCGCAAACTTGATGATTGAGTTGGAGGCGTGCGTGGCCACGCAGTCGTGGGTGAACAGGGAGTACAGGAGAGGGCTCAGAACGCAACCTTGTGGGGCCCCAGTGTTGAGGATCAGCGGGGAGGAGATGTTGTTGCCTACCCTCACCACCTGGGGGCGGCCCGTCAGGAAGTCCAGTACCCAGTTGCACAGGGCGGGGTCGAGACCCAGGGTCTCGAGCTTGATGACGAGCTTGGAGGGTACTATGGTGTTGAATGCCGAGCTGTAGTCGATGAACAGCATTCTCACATAGGTATTCCTCTTGTCCAGATGGGTTAGGGCAGTGTGCAGTGTGGTTGAGATTGCATCGTCTGTGGACCTATTTGGGCGGTAAGCAAATTGGAGTGGGTCTAGGGTGTCAGGTAGGGTGGAGGTGATATGGTCCTTGACTAGTCTCTCAAAGCACTTCATGATGACGGATGTGAGTGCTACGGGGCGGTAGTCATTTAGCTCAGTTACCTTAGCTTTCTTGGGAACAGGAACAATGGTGGCCCTCTTGAAGCATGTGGGAACAGCAGACTGGTATAGGGATTGATTGAATATGTCCGTAAACACACCGGCCAGCTGGTCTGCGCATGCTCTGAGGGCGCGGCTGGGGATGCCATCTGGGCCTGCAGCCTTGCGAGGGTTAACACGTTTAAATGTCTTACTCACCTCGGCTGCAGTGAAGGAGAGACCGCATGTTTTCGTTGCAGGCCGTGTCAGTGGCACTGTATTGTCCTCAAAGCGGGCAAAAAAGTTATTTAGTCTGCCTGGGAGCAAGACATCCTGGTCCGTGACTGGGCTGGGTTTCTTCCTGTAGTCCGTGATTGACTGTAGACCCTGCCACATGCCTCTTGTGTCTGAGCCGTTGAATTGAGATTCTACTTTGTCTCTGTACTGGCGCTTAGCTTGTTTGATAGCCTTGCGGAGGGAATAGCTGCACTGTTTGTATTCGGTCATGTTACCAGACACCTTGCCCTGATTAAAAGCAGTGGTTCGCGCTTTCAGTTTCACACGAATGCTGCCATCAATCCACGGTTTCTGGTTAGGGAATGTTTTAATCGTTGCTATGGGAACGACATCTTCAACGCACGTTCTAATGAACTCGCACACCGAATCAGCGTATTCGTCAATGTTGTTATCTGACGCAATACGAAACATCTCCCAGTCCACGTGATGGAAGCAGTCTTGGAGTGTGGAGTCAGCTTGGTCGGACCAGCGTTGGACAGACCTCAGCGTGGGAGCCTCTTGTTTTAGTTTCTGTCTGTAGGCAGGGATCAACAAAATGGAGTCGTGGTCAGCTTTTCCGAAAGGGGGGCGGGGCAGGGCCTTATATGCGTCGCGGAAGTTAGAGTAACAATGGTCCAAGGTCTTTCCTCCCCTGGTTGCGCAATCGATATGCTGATAAAATTTGGGGAGTCTTGTTTTCAGATTAGCCTTGTTAAAATCCCCAGCTACAATGAATGCAGCCTCCGGATAAATTGTTTCCAGTTTGCAGAGAGTTAAATAAAGTTCGTTCAGAGCCATCGATGTGTCTGCTTGGGGGGGGATATATATGGCTGTGATTATAATCGAAGAGAATTCTCTTGGTAGATAATACGGTCTACATTTGATTGTGAGGAATTCTAAATCAGGTGAACAGAAGGATTTGAGTTCCTGTATGTTTCTTTCATCGCACCATGTCACGTTAGTCATAAGGCATACGCCCCCGCCCCTCTTTTTACCAGAAAGATGTTTTTTTTTGTCTGCGCGATGCGTGGAGAAACCTGTTGGCTGCACCGCTTCGGATAGCGTCTCTCCAGTGAGCCACGTTTCCGTGAAGCAAAGAACGTTACAGTCTCTGATGTCCCTCTGGAATGCTACCCTTGCTCGGATTTCATCAACCTTGTTGTCAAGAGACTGGACATTGGCAAGAAGAATGCTAGGGAGTGGTGCGCGCTGTGCCCGTCTCCGGAGTCTGACCAGAAGACCGCCTCGTTTCCCTCTCTTTCGGAGTCGTTTTTTTGGGTCGCTGCATAGGATCCACTCCGTTGTCCTGTTTGTAAGGCAGAACACAGGATCCGCGTCGCGAAAAACATATTCTTGGTCGTACTGATGGTGAGTTGATGCTGATCTTATATTCAGTAGTTCTTCTCGACTGTATGTAATGAAACCTAAGATGACCTGGGGTACTAATGTAAGAAATAACACGTAAAAAAACAAAAAACTGCATAGTTTCCTAGGAACGCGAAGCGAGGCGGCCATCTCTGTCGGCGCCGGAAGTAGATTCCTGGCCTTTCTAGGGAGTTTTTCCTAGCCACCGTGCTTCTACACCTGCATTGCTTGCTGTTTGGGGGTTTTAGGCTGGGTTTCTGTACAGCACTTTGAGATATCAGCTGATGTACGAAGGGCTTTATAAATACATTTGATTTGGACGTTCATACAACTACGTAGTTGAATTAGTTTTGTCTTACCTCGCCAAACGCAGAAGGGTTGAAGGGGAGCGTGTACGTCCCCACGGTGTACTTGGCAGGCGTCTTCATTCTCTGAGCAGCCTAAAGAACAGACCAGATCAACAGGGCTGTGAAGACCTAATGCTGAGACACCTGTACCTCTACATTACCTAGAGAGTAAATTATCTAATGACAGGGGGCTCGATCTGGGACAAGGGAGGGGGGGGGGGGGGGGGGGGGGGTTACGCTCTCACCTTCTCCTGGATGTAGGCCACCATGTCAGGGAATGAGGGCATGGGTTTACGGCCCTCTTTCTCCGAGTTCTTGGCAGGCAGAGCCCTCAGGACACGCTGGGCCTCGCTGCATACCTCTTCTCTCCTGTAATAAAACACACCATAGAGACACTGAGGTCAGGACACTGGGCCTCTCTCCTGTAATAAACACACCATAGAGACACTGAGGTCAGGACACTGGGCCTCTCTCCTGTAATAAAACACACCATAGAGACACTGAGGTCAGGACACTGGGCCTCTCTCCTGTAATAAACACACCATAGAGACACTGGGCCTCTCTCCTATAATAACACACCATAGAGACACTGGGCCTCTCTCCTATAATAAACACACTATAGAGACACTGGGCCTCTCTCCTATAATAACACACCAGAGACACTGGGCCTCTCTCCTATAATAACACACCATAGAGACACTGGGCCTCTTTCCTATAATAAACACACTATAGAGACACTGGGCCTCTCTCCTATAATAACACACCAGAGACACTGGGCCTCTCTCCTGTAATAACACACCATAGAGACACTGGGCCTCTCTCCTATAATAAACACACCATAGAGACACTGGGCCTCTCTCCTATAATAACACACCATAGAGACACTGGGCCTCTCTCCTGTAATAACACACCAGAGACACTGGGCCCCTCTCCTATAATAACACACCAGAGACACTGGGCCTCTCTCCTGTAATAACACACCATAGAGACACTGGGCCTCTCTCCTATAATAAACACACCATAGAGACACTGGGCCTCTCTCCTGTAATAACACACCATAGAGACACTGGGCCTCTCTCCTATAATAACACACCATAGAGACACTGGGCCTCTCTCCTATAATAACACACCATAGAGACACTGAGGTCAGGACACTGGGCCTCTCTCCTATAATAACAGACTTCCTATATGTTTTTTCTCAGTGTGTGTGTGCGCGCATGTCTAGTGTTGAGACTTACGGGTCCCCAGCAGCCAATAGGAGCAAGTATCTGGAGGGCACGTGATCAGAAGCGAATACCGTGCTGGCGTACTTCATTGCCACCTGACGCACCTGCACCTCAGGCTGACCAATCACAACACAGAAGAACACAATATTCAGAACTTTGACTGACCAATCAGAAAGCAATACTCCAACTTAAATCATATAGATTCTTCAGCAACACTATATTCAGACACAGTGACATTCTGGAACACTTGGACAACAGTGACATTCTGGAACACTTGGACAACAGTGACATTCTGGAACACTTGGACAACAGTGACATTCTGGAACACTTGGACAACAGTGACATTCTGGAACACTTGGACAACAGTGACATTCTGGAACACTTGGACAACAGTGACATTCTGGAACACTTGGACAACAGTGACATTCTGGAACACTTGGACAACAGTGACATTCTGGAACACTTGGACAACAGTGACATTCTGGAACACTTGGACAACAGTGACATTCTGGAACACTTGGACAACAGTGACATTCTGGAACACTTGGACAACAGTGACATTCTGGAACACTTGGACAACAGTGACATTCTGGAACACTTGGACAACAGTGACATTCTGGAACACTTGGACAACAGTGACATTCTGGAACACTTGGACAACAGTGACATTCTGGAACACTTGGACAACAGTGACATTCTGGAACACTTGGACAACAGTGACATTCTGGAACACTTGGACAACAGTGACATTCTGGAACACTTGGACAACAGTGACATTCTGGAACACTTGGACAACAGTGACATTCTGGAACACTTGGACAACAGTGACATTGTGGAACACTTGGACAACAGTGACATTGTGGAACACTTGGACAACAGTGACATTGTGGAACACTTGGACAACAGTGACATTGTGGAACACTTGGACAACAGTGACATTGTGGAACACTTGGACAACAGTGACATTGTGGAACACTTGGACAACAGTGACATTGTGGAACACTTGGACAACAGTGACATTCTGGAACACTTGGACAACAGTGACATTCTGGAACACTTGGACAACAGTGACATTCTGGAACACTTGGACAACAGTGACATTCTGGAACACTTGGACAACAGTGACATTCTGGAACACTTGGACAACAGTGACATTCTGGAACACTTGGACAACAGTGACATTCTGGAACACTTGGACAACAGTGACATTCTGGAACACTTGGACAACAGTGACATTCTGGAACACTTGGACAACAGTGACATTCTGGAACACTTGGACAACAGTGACATTCTGGAACACTTGGACAACAGTGACATTCTGGAACACTTGGACAACAGTGACATTCTGGAACACTTGGACAACAGTGACATTCTGGAACACTTGGACAACAGTGACATTCTGGAACACTTGGACAACAGTGACATTCTGGAACACTTGGACAACAGTGACATTCTGGAACACTTGGACAACAGTGACATTCTGGAACACTTGGACAACAGTGACATTCTGGAACACTTGGACAACAGTGACATTCTGGAACACTTGGACAACAGTGACATTCTGGAACACTTGGACAACAGTGACATTCTGGAACACTTGGACAACAGTGACATTCTGGAACACTTGGACAACAGTGACATTCTGGAACACTTGGACAACAGTGACATTCTGGAACACTTGGACAACAGTGACATTCTGGAACACTTGGACAACAGTGACATTCTGGAACACTTGGACAACAGTGACATTCTGGAACACTTGGACAACAGTGACATTCTGGAACACTTGGACAACAGTGACATTCTGGAACACTTGGACAACAGTGACATTCTGGAACACTTGGACAACAGTGACATTCTGGAACACTTGGACAACAGTGACATTCTGGAACACTTGGACAACAGTGACATTCTGGAACACTTGGACAACAGTGACATTCTGGAACACTTGGACAACAGTGACATTCTGGAACACTTGGACAACAGTGACATTCTGGAACACTTGGACAACAGTGACATTCTGGAACACTTGGACAACAGTGACATTCTGGAACACTTGGACAACAGTGACATTCTGGAACACTTGGACAACAGTGACATTCTGGAACACTTGGACAACAGTGACATTCTGGAACACTTGGACAACAGTGACATTCTGGAACACTTGGACAACAGTGACATTCTGGAACACTTGGACAACAGTGACATTCTGGAACACTTGGACAACAGTGACATTCTGGAACACTTGGACAACAGTGACATTCTGGAACACTTGGACAACAGTGACATTCTGGAACACTTGGACAACAGTGACATTCTGGAACACTTGGACAACAGTGACATTCTGGAACACTTGGACAACAGTGACATTCTGGAACACTTGGACAACAGTGACATTCTGGAACACTTGGACAACAGTGACATTCTGGAACACTTGGACAACAGTGACATTCTGGAACACTTGGACAACAGTGACATTCTGGAACACTTGGACAACAGTATTCCCTACAATGACAACACAATATAAAACAAGCGCCATATATTCCTGGTAAATTAAATCACATGTTTCTTCTACATCCTAGCTAGTAGAACTAGTAATATTTCATATACAAATCATAGAGAGATCATAGGACAGGGGTCAGAAACAGGTGGACTGTGGGGGTTTATGTTGGAGCCCCCCCAAAGGAACAAGAACCAGGGCAAAACAAGACATGAATCAACAGCAGGGTTTAGTTGAGGAAATCAGTTCAAGTATTCCCATCTAGTATTCCCTGTAGGTTAATGAGTCATAGGAGAAATGGCCCCCTGTAGGTTAACGTGTCAGAGGAGAAACCAGCGCTTCCATCCGGTTGACTACAGCTTCCTGTAGGTTAACGTGTCAGAGGAGAAACCAGCGCTTCCATCCGGTTGACTACAGCTTCCTGTAGGTTAACGTGTCATAGGAGAAACCAGAGCTTCCATCCGGTTGACTACAGCTTCCTGTAGGTTAACGTGTCATAGGAGAAATCATATCTATTGTTACCTTGCCCATGTAAGCTGCCACCAGGGCTTCCATCAGGTTCAGTAGCGCCCCCTGTAGGTTAGCGTAGGCTCCCACCATCATAGACAGAGCCTCCTGGATGGCTAGACGGACATCAGGCTCCTCCTGTACACAGGCAAGGTCAGACGGGGCAGGAGGACGGTTAGAATATATGAAAAGGTCGCTGCCATAAACCTTGAATTATGTTTTGGAGGCCTTTGTGTCGTGTCTCGTCCAATATATATATAATAATGTTGGTAAACAGTGTATTCAAATAGCATTGTCTTGATGCAGGAACAACTACCTTGCACATGGCCTCAAAGAACTGCTGGACCAGAGCGATATCTTTGGTGAAGAGTTGGGGCATCCGGCTGAGAAGAGAGGAAACATCCCCTCACTATCACATCATCGTCACTCACATCAACTCATCATCATCATCACTCACATCAACATAATTATAATCAAGACACAGACTATTGGTTGTTAAAGCTCCAATGTGTAGCTTTTTTGGGGGGCGGTAATCTGACCAAATTCACATAGAAACGTGTGTTACAGATAATGTGGTTCTCATTGAAAGCCATGAGAACAAGCGGTAGATCTATTCTATGTGCACTATTTCTATGCTTCTCGTTCTTAAGTTTATTTTATTTTTGGGGGGCTTTCGGTTTTGTACACCAGCTTCCAAACAGCTGAAAACACAATATTTTTGTGGTTTATGGAGTAGATATTTCACAGCGGTTTAGATGGAACATCGATTCTCTACACTACACTTGGTTTGTTTTGTCACAGGAACCGAGATGAGGCAAACCATTCGAATTTTAGCAAACAGGAAACGGAGGAGCGATTTCGGCATAGCGCATTTTAAAATAGACAGATTTTTACTGTGAAATACCTGGACAGTTTCCCCACAGCAGAGTAGGCCATACACAGCAACTTAGGATCCTGCCAAATCAAACACCAGACAACAACAACATATCCCATCATGCTCTATACCAGGAGCACGCAAAGCATCAACCATTGAAAAGGAGAATAGCTACGATGTGTAGTTGATGAAACCAGATTAAAAAAAACACATTGATTGATGGCTTTACCTCCTTGTACTCATTGATGAGCTTGGTGAGGCCATTCAGCAGCATCAGACCCAGTGGTTTGTTGGTGTCAGGACATCTGTCAGAGAGGAGAGACACAACATGTTAGGAGAGGCTTTAGTGTGGGTTAGTGTTGGGCTGGAACAAAAAGCCCACTCACTCCTTTGATGACCCCTTCATTTCATTTTTGTAGCTTGTTTTTGTAATTGAAGCATTTACTTCTAACTTAGTGGTCGCCAACCGGTCGATCTCAAACCGACTTGTCGCCAACCGGTCGATCTCAAACCGACTGGTCGCCAACCGGTCGATCTCAAACCGACTGGTCGCCAACCGGTCGATCTCAAACCGACTGGTCGCCAACCGGTCGATCTCAAACCGACTGGTCGCCAACCGGTCGATCTCAAACCGACTGGTCGCCAACCGGTCGATCTCAAACCGACTGGTCGCCAACCGGTCGATCTCAAACCGACTGGTCGCCAACCGGTCGATCTCAAACCGACTGGTCGCCAACCGGTCGATCTCAAACCGACTGGTCGCCAACCGGTCGATCTCAAACCGACTGGTCGCCAACCGGTCGATCTCAAACCGACTGGTCGCCAACCGGTCGATCTCAAACCGACTGGTCGCCAACCGGTCGATCTCAAACCGACTGGTCGCCAACCGGTCGATCTCAAACCGACTGGTCGCCAACCGGTCGATCTCAAACCGACTGGTCGCCAACCGGTCGATCTCAAACCGACTGGTCGCCAACCGGTCGATCTCAAACCGACTGGTCGCCAACCGGTCGATCTCAAACCGACTGGTCGCCAACCGGTCGATCTCAAACCGACTGGTCGCCAACCGGTCGATCTCAAACCGACTGGTCGCCAACCGGTCGATCTCAAACCGACTGGTCGCCAACCGGTCGATCTCAAACCGACTGGTCGCCAACCGGTCGATCTCAAACCGACTGGTCGCCAACCGGTCGATCTCAAACCGACTGGTCGCCAACCGGTCGATCTCAAACCGACTGGTCGCCAACCGGTCGATCTCAAACCGACTGGTCGCCAACCGGTCGATCTCAAACCGACTGGTCGCCAACCGGTCGATCTCAAACCGACTGGTCGCCAACCGGTCGATCTCAAACCGACTGGTCGCCAACCGGTCGATCTCAAACCGACTGGTCGCCAACCGGTCGATCTCAAACCGACTGGTCGCCAACCGGTCGATCTCAAACCGACTGGTCGCCAACCGGTCGATCTCAAACCGACTGGTCGCCAACCGGTCGATCTCAAACCGACTGGTCGCCAACCGGTCGATCTCAAACCGACTGGTCGCCAACCGGTCGATCTCAAACCGACTTGTCGCCAACCGGTCGATCTCAAACCGACTGGTCGCCAACCGGTCGATCTCAAACCGACTGGTCGCCAACCGGTCGATCTCAAACGGACTGGTCGCCAACCGGTCGATCTCAAACGGACTGGTCGCCAACCGGTCGATCTCAAACGGACTGGTCGCCAACCGGTCGATCTCAAACCGACTGGTCGCCAACCGGTCGATCTCAAACCGACTGGTCGCCAACCGGTCGATCTCAAACCGACTGGTCGCCAACCGGTCGATCTCAAACCGACTGGTCGCCAACCGGTCGATCTCAAACCGACTGGTCGCCAACCGGTCGATCTCAAACCGACTGGTCGCCAACCGGTCGATCTCAAACCGACTTGTCGCCAACCGGTCGATCTCAAATCGACTTGTCGACCGCCGAGGCATTTCACGTCGACCGCCGAGGCATTTCACGTCGACCGCCGAGGCATTTCACGTCGACCGCCGAGGCATTTCACGTCGACCGCCGAGGCATTTCACGTCGACCGCCGAGGCATTTCACGTCGACCGCCGAGGCATTTCACGTCGACCGCCGAGGCATTTCACGTCGACCGCCGAGGCATTTCACGTCGACCGCCGAGGCATTTCACGTCGACCGCCGAGGCATTTCACGTCGACCGCCGAGGCATTTCACGTCGACCGCCGAGGCATTTCACGTCGACCGCCGAGGCATTTCACGTCGACCGCCGAGGCATTTCACGTCGACCGCCGAGGCATTTCTAGTCGACCGCCGAGGCATTTCTAGTCGACCGCCGAGGCATTTCTAGTCGACCGCCGAGGCATTTCTAGTCGACCGCCGAGGCATTTCTAGTCGACCGCCGAGGCATTTCTAGTCGACCGCCGAGGCATTTCTAGTCGACCGCCGAGGCATTTCTAGTCGATCGCCGAGGCATTTCTAGTCGATCGCCGAGGCATGTCTAGTTGATCTCCAAGGCATTTCTAGTCGATCGCCAAGGCATTTCTAGTCGATCGCCAAGGCATTTCTAGTCGATCTCCAAACATTTCTATAAAAAACCCAACGATAGTCTTGTGTTCCTAATTTTGTTTATTTTATTCGTCTCGGGCTGTTGGTGGTCGGTGCAGACAACTCAGCCGCTGCCCTGCGCGCTGGGTAGGCAAACTGTTTCCATTTCATGTGTCTGAATGTACAAACTGTGCCTCTCCGGTGGGCCTGGGGAGGAAATCAGGTGCACTATAGGCCTACCGCTAGCCAATCAGATTGCTCAGATGAGCGAGTCTGAAGTAACGTAGCAGGCAATAAGAAACTACGGCAAAGTTGATACTGTGAGATTTCAAAACGTTTAAAACCCATGACTGTTGCGAGACTGACCCTCAGTCTGCTGCTCTCTCCCTCCGCTGAGACTGACCCTCAGTCTGCTGCTCTCTCCCTCTGCTGAGACTGACCCTCAGTCTGCTGCTCTCTCCCTCCGCTGAGACTGACCCTCAGTCTGCTGCTCTCTCCCTCCGCTGAGACTGACCCTCAGTCTGCTGCTCTCTCCCTCTGCTGAGACTGACCTTCAGTCTGCTGCTCTCTCCCTCCGCTGAGACTGACCCTCAGTCTGCTGCTCTCTCCCTCTGCTGAGACTGACCCTCAGTCTGCTGCTCTCTCCCTCCGCTGAGACTGACCCTCAGTCTGCTGCTCTCTCCCTCTGCTGAGACTGACCCTCAGCCTGCTGCTCTCTCCCTCTGCTGAGACTGACCCTCAGCCTGCTGCTCTCTCCCTCTGCTGAGACTGACCCTCAGTCTGCTGCTCTCTCCCTCTGCTGAGACTGACCCTCAGTCTGCTGCTCTCTCCCTCTGCTGAGACTGACCCTCAGTCTGCTGCTCTCTCCCTCTGCTGAGACTGACCCTCAGTCTGCTGCTCTCTCCCTCTGCTGAGACTGACCCTCAGTCTGCTGCTCTCTCCCTCTGCTGAGACTGACCCTCAGTCTGCTGCTCTCTCCCTCTGCTGAGACTGACCCTCAGTCTGCTGCTCTCTCCCTCTGCTGAGACTGACCCTCAGTCTGCTGCTCTCTCCCTCTGCTGAGACTGACCCTCAGTCTGCTGCTCTCTCCCTCTGCTGAGACTGAACCTCAGCCTGCTGCTCTCTCCCTCTGCTGAGACTGAACCTCAGCCTGCTGCTCTCTCCCTCTGCTGAGACTGACCCTCAGGCTGCTGCTCTCTCCCTCTGCTGAGACTGACCCTCAGGCTGCTGCTCTCTCCCTCCGCTGAGACTGACCCTCAGCCTGCTGCTCTCTCCCTCCGCTGAGACTGACCCTCAGCCTGCTGCTCTCCCTCCCTCCGCTGAGACTGACCCTCAGTCTGCTGCTCTCCCTCCCTCCGCTGAGACTGACCCTCAGTCTGCTGCTCTCCCTCCCTCCGCTGAGACTGACCCTCAGTCTGCTGCTCTCCCTCCCTCCGCTGAGACTGACCCTCAGTCTGCTGCTCTCTCCCTCCGCTGAGACTGACCCTCAGTTTGCTGCTCTCTCCCTCCGCTGAGACTGACCCTCAGTCTGCTGCTCTCTCCCTCCGCTGAGACTGACCCTCAGTCTGCTGCTCTCTCCCTCTGCTGAGACTGACCCTCAGTCTGCTGCTCTCTCCCTCTGCTGAGACTGACCCTCAGTCTGCTGCTCTCTCCCTCTGCTGAGACTGACCCTCAGTCTGCTGCTCTCTCCCTCTGCTGAGACTGACCCTCAGTCTGCTGCTCTCTCCCTCTGCTGAGACTGACCCTCAGTCTGCTGTTCTCTCCCTCTGCTGAGACTGACCCTCAGTCTGCTGCTCTCTCCCTCTGCTGAGACTGACCCTCAGTCTGCTGCTCTCTCCCTCTGCTGAGACTGACCCTCAGTCTGCTGCTCTCTCCCTCTGCCTCACAAGTAATACAACAATGGATCTATTACCGGTGTGATCATATAGCCTACCTCAAATTTTGAAATATCTATATTTTGTTAACGTCCCGAACAGCAATGCATTGGGCAGGTAAATTCAAGCAAAGCCCGTATGTGGTGATAATGTATTGGGCCTGTAGTTTACTGCACAAACCTCATTGCTACAGAACTGGTTTTCATTGGTTCATGTTGCACAGGCTTACATTGTTTAAGTCAAGGTAATAAAAAAATCAGAGCGGAAGATCTCTGCTTGCATTTTGACTCAGAAAGTGATCTTAATTAACTCAGAAAAAGGTTGGGGACCACTGCTCTAACTGATCTAGGGCCAGCTCTTAAGGGCCATCTCTCGCTCTGTGTACCGGTGAACTGAGAAGACAAACTGATCTAGGGCCAGCTCTTAGGCTGCGTTTACACAGGCAGCCCAATAAATGATTTTTTTCAATGATTGGGCAAAAGATCAGAATTGGGCTGCCTGTGTAAACAAAGCCTTAGTACTGTAACTGTCTCTATAAGGAAGGGTTGAATGAAACTGACTTGGGACCAGTAACTGTCTCTATAAGGAAGGGTTGGATGAAACTGACTTGGGACCTGTAACTGTCTCCATAAGGAAGGGTTGGATGAAACTGACTTGGGACCAGTAACTGTCTCTATAAGGAAGGGTTGGATGAATCTGACTTGGGACCTGTAACTGTCTCTATAAGGAAGGGTTGGATGAATCTGACTTGGGACCTGTAACTGTCTCTATAAGGAAGGGTTGGATGAATCTGACTTGGGACCTGTAACTGTCTCTATAAGGAAGGGTTGGATGAATCTGACTTGGGACCTGTAACTGTCTCTATAAGGAAGGGTTGGATGAAACTGACTTGGGACCTGTAACTGTCTCTATAAGGAAGGGTTGGATGAAACTGACTTGGGACCTGTAACTGTCTCTATAAGGAAGGGTTGGATGAAACTGACTTGGGACCTGTAACTGTCTCTATAAGGAAGGGTTGGATGAAACTGACTTGGGACCTGTAACTGTCTCTATAAGGAAGGGTTGGATGAAACTGACTTGGGACCTGTAACTGTCTCTATAAGGAAGGGTTGGATGAAACTGACTTGGGACCTGTAACTGTCTCTATAAGGAAGGGTTGGATGAAACTGACTTGGGACCTGTAACTGTCTCCATAAGGAAGGGTTGGGTGAAACTGACTTGGGACCTGTAACTGTCTCTATAAGGAAGGGTTGGAAGAAACTGACTTGGGACCTGTAACTGTCTCTATAAGGAAGGGTTGGATGAAACTGACTTGGGACCTGTAACTGTCTCTATAAGGAAGGGTTGGATGAAACTGACTTGGGACCTGTAACTGTCTCCATAAGGAAGGGTTGGGTGAAACTGACTTGGGACCTGTAACTGTCTCTATAAGGAAGGGTTGGAAGAAACTGACTTGGGACCTGTAACTGTCTCTATAAGGAAGGGTTGGATGAAACTGACTTGGGACCTGTAACTGTCTCTATAAGGAAGGGTTGGATGAAACTGACTTGGGACCTGTAACTGTCTCTATAAGGGAAGGGTTGGATGAAACTGACTTGGGACCAGTACTTACACTTGACAGATGTGGTGAACAAACTGAAGTGTAAGAGAGAGCAGCTTGTTGTTGGTGTTGGCTCCAAACAGACCGTCGTACACCACCTGGGGAGAGGAGAGAGAGAAGAGGAGGAGATGAGGAGAGATAGAAGAGGACGAGAGAGAGAGAAGAGGAGGAGATGAGGAGAGAGAGAAGAGAGAGTGAGAAGAGAGAGAGAAGAGAGAGAGGAGAGAGTGAGAAGAGAGAGAGGAGAGAGTGAGAAGAGAGAGAGGAGAGAGTGAGAAGAGAGAGAGGAGAGAGTGAGAATAGAGAGAGGAGAGAGGAGGAGGAGAGAAACAGGAAATAGACAGGTGATGAAGGTTTCTTTGAGAGAAAGACAGCGGAAGGACATTCAAAAAGATTTGCACACACACACACATTTCCAGGACGTTAACTGTTGATTTATTAGAGAACACACACACTACAGCAGTACCTGTATGTTAGCCGGGAAGCACTCAGCGGCGAGGCGTGAGCGTAAGAGATGTGGTAGGATCTTCATCTTGACTCTGGTGCTGACCGGCTCATGTTTCAGCTCCCTCTTCAGACTGGCCCCCTGTGACATAACGTCACATAACAGGACATAACAGGACATGAGTTGGACCAACAGTGTGACACAGTGTGATACTGTTCACACACACACACAACCAATCAAGATAATGTAGCGACCGTGCCGGACAGATCTCGGCCTCCGGCCTCAGCAATGCCACTTCCTGTCAGGAAGTGGTTCCATTTCAAGACCAAGTTTGAATGGGAATCTTTCCACACCTTAGTTTTGAGGGGGATGTCTCCCAGGTAGACCTTGTACATCCTGTTGACGATCAGGGGGTTGTTCCAGTCGATAATACTGCAAAACAAACATCACAACAACACATGGCATCATATCACAAATCAACGGACTCCCCGGGGGAACCCCGAACGAACTCCCCGGGGGAACCCCGAACGAACTTCCCGGGGGAACCCAGAACGAACTTCCCGGGGGAACCCCAGAACGAACTTCCCGGGGGAACCCCAGAACGAACTTCCCGGGGGAACCCCAGAACGAACTTCCCGGGGGAACCCCAGAACGAACTTCCCGGGGGAACCCCAGAACGAACTTCCCGGGGGAACCCCAGAACGAACTTCCCGGGGGAACCCCAGAACGAACTCCCCGGGGAACCCCAGAACGAACTCCCCGGGGAACCCCAGAACGAACTCCCCGGGGAACCCCTGAACGAACTCCCCGGGGAACCCCTGAACGAACTCCCGGGAACCCCTGAACGAACTCCCGGGAACCCCTGAACGAACTCCCGGGAACCCCTGAAAGAACTCCTGGGAACCCCTGAAAGAACTCCCGGGAACTCCCGGGAACCCAGAACGAAATCCTGTAGCATGTTGTAAATGGACTAATGAGGTGCGCCCCTATTTCACCATCCCATAATAGTAGAATAGTCCCATAGACACCCACCTCTGCTTGCTCTTGAGCTCCAGGTCCGCGGCCGTGGCAACGCCGTGTCTTGTGTCGCTAGACGCAACCACCAGGTGTATGACCGTCTCCACCTCCGGTACCTGTTCTGCCTCGATGAACTTCACTATGCCGAGTTTACACTGGGAGAGACACGTAATCATTACCTCACAACCACAGTACAACAACCTCACAACCACAGTACAACAACCACAGTACAACAACCACACAACCACAGTACAACAACCACGCAACCCAACAACCACAGTACAACAACCACACAACCCAACAACCACACAACCCAACCCAATGAACTTCACTATGCCGAGTTTACACTGGGAGAGACACGTAATCATTACCTCACAACCACAGTACAACAACCTCACAACCACAGTACAACAACCACAGTACAACAACCACAGTACAACAACCACAGTACAACAACCACACAACCACAGTACAACAACCACAGTACAACAACCTCAACCACAGTACAACAACCACACAACCCAATGAACTTCACTATGCCTAGTTTACACTGGGACGACCACACGTCCCAACGACCACACGTCCCAACAACAGTCAGTTATCAACAAATTCTTATTTTCAATGACGGACTAGGAACAGTGGGTTAACTGCCTGTTCAGGGGCAGAATGACTGATTTGTACCTCTGGGATTTGATCAAGCAACCTTCCGGTTACTAGTCCAACGCTCTAACCACTAGGCTACACTGCCGCCCCAAGGAAGGTGTGATACACCTTCCTCTAAGGTCAAAGGTTCAAAGTTCAGAGGTCAGTACCTGTTCCAGCTGCTCTGGGCTCCACTGGGCCTCTCCGATGACCCTCTTGGCAGCGTAGACGCTCATCCCTGGAGGAGGCTGGGGGAGGCCCGGTCCGGCCGCCGCTGCCCCAGAGCTACCCTGAGGGGACGAGGGAGCTGGGCGAGTGGGAGGCTCGTTCAGGACAAACCTGGAGGCCAGAGGAGAGAGAGGGTAGAGAGGGAGGAAGGGGGAGAGAGAGGGTAGAGAGGGAGGAAGGGGGAGAGAGAGGGTAGAGAGGGATGAAGGGGGAGAGAGAGGGTAGAGAGGGAGGAAGGGGGAGAGAGAGGGAGGAAGGGGGAGAGAGAGGGTAGAGAGGGAGGAAGGGGAAGAGAGAGGGAGGAAGGGGAAGAGAGAGGGTAGAGAGGGAGGAAGGGGAAGAGAGAGGGTAGAGAGGGAGGAAGGGGAAGAGAGAGGGTAGAGAGGGAGGAAGGGGAAGAGAGAGGGTAGAGAGGGAGGAAGGGGAAGAGAGAGGGTAGAGAGGGAGGAAGGGGAAGAGAGAGGGTAGAGAGGGAGGAAGGGGAAGAGAGAGGGTAGAGAGAGAGAGGAGAGAGGGGAGGTCAACAACAAGGTACATTGTTTAGGGATTGTAATAATTAATTCAAGTCTTTGGAAAAACAATTACTTGAGTGAGCATGTTGTTTACAAGTTTTATAGTACCGTTTTAACAATAACCGATAACATACTAGCATAACAAAACACTTAAAATGGCCAGCCCCATAGGTTACCTCCCAAATGGCACCCTATTCCCTATATAGTGAACTACTAGTGACCAAGGGCCCTACATATAGTGAACTACTAGTGACCAAGGGCCCTACATATAGTGAACTACTAGTGCCCAGGGCCCTACATATAGTGAACTACTAGTGCCCAGGGCCCTACATATAGTGAACTACTAGTGCCCAGGGCCCTACATATAGTGAACTACTAGTGCCCAGGGCCCTACATATAGTGAACTACTAGTGCCCAGGGCCCTACATATAGTGAACTACTAGTGCCCAGGGCCCTACATATAGTGAACTACTAGTGCCCAGGGCCCTACATATAGTGAACTACTAGTGCCCAGGGCCCTACATATAGTGAACTACTAGTGCCCAGGGCCCTACATATAGTGAACTACTAGTGCCCAGGGCCCTACATATAGTGAACTACTAGTGCCCAGGGCCCTACATATAGTGAACTACTAGTGCCCAGGGCCCTACATAGTGAACTACTAGTGCCCAGGGCCCTACATAGTGAACTACTAGTGCCCAGGGCCCTACATAGTGAACTACTAGTGCCCAGGGCCCTACATAGTGAACTACTAGTGCCCAGGGCCCTACATAGTGAACTACTAGTGCCCAGGGCCCTGCATAGTGAACTACTAGTGCCCAGGGCCCTGCATAGTGAACTACTAGTGCCCAGGGCCCTGCATAGTGAACTACTAGTGCCCAGGGCCCTGCATAGTGAACTACTAGTGCCCAGGGCCCTGCATAGTGAACTACTAGTGCCCAGGGCCCTGCATAGTGAACTACTAGTGCCCAGGGCCCTGCATAGTGAACTACTAGTGCCCAGGGCCCTATATAGTGAACTACTAGTGCCCAGGGCCCTATATAGTGAACTACTAGTGCCCAGGGCCCTATATAGTGAACTACTAGTGCCCAGGGCCCTATATAGTGAACTACTAGTGCCCAGGGCCCTATATAGTGAACTACTAGTGCCCAGGGCCCTATAAAGTGAACTACTAGTGCCCAGGGCCCTATAAAGTGAACTACTAGTGCCCAGGGCCCTATATAGTGAACTACTAGTGCCCAGGGCCCTATATAGTGAACTACTAGTGCCCAGAGCCCTATATAGTGAACTACTAGTGCCCAGGGCCCTATATAGTGAACTACTAGTGCCCAGAGCCCTATATAGTGAACTACTAGTGCCCAGGGCCCTATATAGTGAACTACTAGTGCCCAGAGCCCTATATAGTGAACTACTAGTGCCCAGGGCCCTATATAGTGAACTACTAGTGCCCAGGGCCCTATATAGTGAACTACGAGTGCCCAAGGGCCCTATATATAGTGAACTACGAGTGCCCAAGGGCCCTATATATAGTGAACTACTAGTGCCCAGAGCCCTATATAGTGAACTACTAGTGCCCAGAGCCCTATATAGTGAACTACTAGTGCCCAGAGCCCTATATAGTGAACTACTAGTGCCCAGGGCCCTTGGAGAGGCAGCGTAATCTCCCCACTGACCCGTAGGGCATCAGCAATACGTCCAACATGAACTCCAGCAGTAACTGAACCGTCTTGGGTTTCTCCATCAGGATGAAGGGAGAGGCCATCTTGGAAGTGTTGGAAGAGTCCTTTGGGTACTTCATGTGATACAAGGACGGGATCAGGAGATGCATCAAGCTGGAGGGAGAGGGGACAGGAAGTCAGTGTGTATGTGTACGTACAGTGTGTGTGTCTCTCTCCTTACCTATCCTGTTGGGGCTCAGGCTTGCCCTCCATAGCAGTTATCAGGTGTGTGTGTGTCTCTCTCTCCTTACCCATCCTGTTGGGGCTCAGGCTTGCCCTCCATAGCAGTTATCAGGTGTGTGTGTGTCTCTCTCTCCTTACCCATCCTGTTGGGGCTCAGGCTTGCCCTCCATAGCAGTCATCTCTCTCTCCTTACCTATCCTGTTGGGGCTCAGGCGTGCCCTCCATAGCAGTCATCTCTCTCTCCTTACCTATCCTGTTGGGGCTCAGGCGTGCCCTCCATAGCAGTCATCTCTCTCTCCTTACCTATCCTGTTGTGGCTCAGGCTTGCCCTCCATAGCAGTCAGCAGAGTAGGTGCCAGCTCACACTGGTTCCCCACCTCCAGTCGAGGGTATCCCATCTTGATGTAAATTATGGTGAAATTCTGCAGAGAGAATCCACCGTTCTGGATTAAACATCTCACAATGTCAGGGGGAATAAAGAACATGGTAAACAGAGACATAGATTATATATATACACAGGGTTTGAACACAGGCCTACTCAGTTTGAGAGATGCCATATTGACACGATAATAACAGGAAGTATCCCAAACAGCCCTCTCTCTATTCCCTACATAGATAATAACAGGAAGTATCCCAAACAGCCCTCTCTCTATTCCCTACATAGATAATAACAGGAAGTATCCCCAACAGCCCTCTCTCTATTCCCTACATAGATAATAACAGGAAGTATCCCCAACAGCCCTCTCTCTATTCCCTACATAGATAATAACAGGAAGTATCCCAAACAGCCCTCTATTCCCCAAAGAGCAAGCAGTAGCAAGGACAGAAGGCTGCACAGCTCTGGGGTGAAGTCTCCCCAAGGTACAGATCTAGGATCAGCTTCTCCTCCCCTAATCCCAACCTTAACCATTAGTAGAGAAAAAACTAAACTGACTCTAGATCAGTGTGTAGGGGAAACATTACCCTACACCAAACCAGACCCTGGGGGGGGATTGGTTTATTACCATCTAGTTGAACCAGTCTGTTGAAGTAGACTAAGGCCACTTTAAGCAGGCATAGAAATATAACGAATAGAGCCTGTCGTGACTCCTTATTCTACACGTCAGAGGCAGGCATGTTTGTTCTACATCATATATTTCCATCTGAACTCTCCACAACAGGTAGAACGTAGAGCATTACCGTAACAAAGGATGCTGCGGCAGGGTCCTGGTACTGAACCAGGAGGGTCTCTACTGGTAGCTGGATCAAAGGTCTGCTCTTAATCCTCTTGTTCAGGTGGACCAGGAGCTCCATCACCTGGTAGAGAGAACGAGAGGTTATGATTAGTTACCAGGAGGGTCTCTACTGGTAGCTGGATCAACGGTCTGCTCTTAATCCTCTTGTTCAGGTGGACCAGGAGCTCCATCACCTGGTAGAGGGAACGAGAGGTTATGATTAGTTACCAAGAGGGTCTCTACTGGTAGCTGGATCAAAGGTCTGCTCTTAATCCTCTTGTTCAGGTGGACCAGGAGCTCCATCACCTGGTAGAGAGAACGAGAGGTTATGATTAGTTACCAGGAGGGTCCTCCATTGTAAAATCCAGGTGAGAATAAGTGCAAGTGAACACTTCCTGGAGAAGGAGAACAGAAACACAGCTATGTGCATGAACACTTCCTGGAGAAGGGTGCTGGAGAACAGTAACACAGCTATGTGCATGAACACTTCCTGGAGAAGGAGAACAGAAACACAGCTATGTGCATGAACACTTCCTGGAGAAGGAGAACAGAAACACAGCTATGTGCAGGCTACTGGTACTGCAGGACGGAAGAAACAGACATCAGCGTGTCCTTACTTTCTTCCTGACTCCCTCCTGCACGCTGGACAGTTTGAGGAGGACCGGGGGCAGGAACTTGGATATAATGTCCTGGAGTTGGTCATCAGTCTCTGCATGGCCCAAGCGCAAGAAAACTCGCTCCAGTTGATCTGGAGAATTGAATGGAGGAGAGAGAGAAGGAGAAATTAGAAGTGAGGAGAAGAGAAGGAGGAGAAATCAGAAGTGAGGAGGAGAGAAGGAGGAGAAATTAGAAGTGAGGAGAAGAGAAGGAGGAGAAAGGGAGGATTTGAAAATTAGAAATGATGAGACTAGGCCGTCCCAAATGGCCCCCTATTCCCTTTATAGTGCACTACGTTTGCCCAGGGCCCATAGGACTCTCATCAAAAGTAGTGCACTATATACTTTTCACCGGGTTCAATAGGGTTCCGGTCAAGAGTAGTGCACTGTATAGGGAGTAGGGTGCCATTTGGGATGCCAGGGTTCAAATCCCACTAGTGACACATGCTTACAGTCCAGGACCTAGGCTTTAAATCAGGACTGGGCTTGATCTGTGTCCAGGAAACCAGTCCTTACTGTGATATCATCACATTAGACATCCCCTAACTCTCGTGACAGCCTTAGATAACTGGTTTGGTTGGGAGATTCAGCCAACTAACTGTTTAACATGTAGCCTCTCGTCTAGCGGAGCCGGTCCCAGGTCTCTATGCACATATAATGCCCCCTGACGAAGACCGGGGTTCACTCCCTCTGTCCACATTTCAAACTACGTCTTCTACCTCTGTATTCACCTGTAATGCTGCACCTGTCCAATTAAGGTACAGAAAACACACCTGTCCAAATAAGGTACAGAAAACACACCTGTCCAAATAAGGTACAGAAAACACACCTGTCTAAATAAGGTACAGAAAACACACCTGTCTAAATAAGGTACAGAAAACACACCTGTCCAATTAAGGTACAGAAAGGTACAGTGTGGATGTCCATTTAGCTGGTCCCGAGTGGCTCAGTTTACTCTGAATAAGACTGAGAGTCTGCTAAATGACTCAACTGTAAACATTTCAAATGTAGCTACAACATTCAGACCTAAAGTATCAACAAGGGATTGTTACAATAGCTAACGCACCTTGTGTTATATGTGTTATAACTGGGGTGGACAGGCTGTTCTGAGCTAGATCACAAAGCCTGCATGACATAGCCATTAGCTATGTCAGACAGGGCGTATATGCTTTCTACTTGCATCGGACTGGCAACTAGTTGGCAAGCAATTCATGACATAAATTAGTGGCTAGCTAACTAGCTGGTGATTTGGCTTGTTAGTTAGTCAGTCAGTCAGTCAGTTAGCTAAATCATCTCAAAATGGTTAGCTAAAGTTACATTGTGAGAGGTGTGTGTTTGCCAACACACTCACTGCATTGAAAATTAAATGTGTCATCTTTCATTCCATGTATGCAACCTGTTACCATCGAGATACCTAACTAGCTGGCTTGCAATGAATTAGCTAGCTACTAGAGCTAATTAGTTAACTTCACACACACACACACACAAGGCTAATCTTAAAGACAATTCATATTGTCCCGGACGCCTGGCTGCACTGCTAACCAGCACGCTAGCCACTTGGTTACGCCAACATATCATCGTTACGTGTAATCGTAGTTACAGATCTAAACATGACATCGTTACAAATAGGGAATGAAACGACTGATCCAATGTTTTAAAAAAAATAACAACTATTCCAGTCGCCATCAGACCACGTTGATCTTTAATACAACACTTTCATTTGGACCATGACTGTGCAGACGGCCTTCTAACTAGCGTTAGCCAGCTACCTCAAATCAACGTGTTAATAGTTCATATCACAGGCGTTTTTCGCTCGATAGAATAAAGTTATGACTGTGTACTAAATGCAATAATACATGTTACCGATACATGAAGTGTCTTACGATGCATTTAATCACTGCAAAAAGCAGTTAGAAACTTACTGAGTTCATCTTGAGCGGCCATGTTCAGAGAAAGTCATCGGCGTTGTCACCCTGGGGTGTATTCATTAATCCATGTCGTAGCAAAAACGTTTTAACGGTAAACATTTTGCAACGAATATTATAGCTTCTTATTGGACGAAGTCATGTAGGTCCCGCCCCCTTTTTGGACCGTTCGCGTCCGTTTGGTTCCTAGTGAACGGTGATGGATGCCACTCCTCTTTCACTATCTCCTAGTCGGTCGTGCTGACTCTAATTCGTTTTAACACCTGCTTCACACATAGCAACGATAACAGACATATATAGCGACATTCATATTGCACACACGTAGTCTTATTCATTCTTTACATGTATATAAACTGGGAAATTCTGTGTAGACACTGAAACAATAGGAAAACAGGAAGGGAGAAAATATCAATCGAAATGTGTCACCCACGAAAAAAGTGAAAAACCAAGCATTTCTAGAAAATATTCCTATATGTTCCTATAATTAAATAAATGCTTAATTTTTTTAATGTTTCTTATTTTTTTTCTACATTTGTTGAAGTGAAGGTGCATCTTTGTCCGACAGGGGGCAGTCAACTACACCACTGGTCTGAAATCTGCTTATCGACCAGACAGAAGAACAAGTCGCTGTTGACCAGCTGTTATATGAAAACAGCTGGGCGATCAGGGCGAGAAGAGATAAACAACAATACAACGAAACACACATTTTTCATACACCAAAAGGTACAGTACAAGTTTCCTTACAAATGCAATCTATAACACGGGTTTAATTCATGGCTATAACGTTCAGTGTCAACTAGTTTGTGGCGTCTATTTTCGTTTGTAAGCAGTGGACTGGTTGGCTAAGCTAACTGGTTGGCTAGGCTAACTGGTTGGCTAGGATAACTAAGCTACCGTTGCTAGCTAGCCCAACTTGGCACACGTTGGCTAACAACAGCATCTCGTTTTCGCTGTTTGCATGCATTTATCAATTGATTCAGACATTATTGCATATAGGTAAACTGGCTGTGGATATAGTAGTTCTGCTTGGACATAGTCTACGTTATACATCTAACACAGAAGGTTTATTTATACCCTGTTTTATTACCGGCTGGCTAACAGTTACCTCTCACAGTTAGCTGGTGAGGCTAACTCGAACCCGTTGACTTGGTGTTTTCGTTGTGCTAACTTCTACTAGCCAACTGTTAATCTGTTGTTAGCTAGCTAAACCAGCGAAACTGCGATGCACAATACTAACGTTACTAGGTAAATGTATTTCTATGTGTGTCTGGATAACAGCCAGACTATTTATGGTTGATATATGTTGAATTCGTGCAGTATATTTGGTCAGCTAGTAGCTTGCTAGCTAACCTCGGGCCTTGTTAGTTAGCATAAATCTCGACTGCATCCATTCAAGATGGGATTTAAACCCCCATCTCTGCTACGCGCATTGTGCAAGATGGCCAGTTTAGCAAGCTGGCTACTTATCCCTTTTCTCATCGTAACCAGTTCTTGTTATTTATCTCACGTTTGACTACTGTAAGACTCTTGAATTCTGACAATAACGAAAGAAAGGGAGTGGTTGATTTCAAATCAAGTCGTAGTTATCAATTATTTGAACTGTCTCCTTCGATCTGCCATTGCTGGCTACCACAACTGAACGTAGACGAGCTCGGACAGAAAGACAGACAAAGATCAGATTAGCCACACTGCACTTCGGACTTATCTTGGGACATAAATGCACTGTCACAAGTGATTTAATCATTTAGCTACTATAGATATATATATATATATAATAAGTGCATTGCATGATTTTTAAGAAAATGGTTGAACAGCTTTACATGGCAAAGTTACCATTTTATATCAAACATGATATGCAACAACATAATTCATAGATTTACTTTATTCGAATCAATTAAAATGTAACGTTTTTATTGTTATTGTATTAGCCGTTCATTGCTTTGTGAGATAATCTAAATGAATGATTTGAGACGCATTTCCTTATTGTGGGTCTCTTCCTCATTGTACTGTTTTGCTTGAACAATTTTTTTTTTTTTAAAGAAACCAACTGTTATTGTGTGTCTAGTCCTTTGTCTCCTTTGTCAAAGTAAATCCAAAGTGAGTATACCAAATGGCACCCTATTCCCTATATAGTGCTCTGATGTTGATGTAAGCCCTGGTCAAAAGTAGTTCACTATGTAGGGAATAGGGTGCCATTCGGGATGGACCCCCATAGTTGTGGTGATCGGGAACCCTGCTGGTGGTAACTAGCAGAGGGGTTGTCAGAATATTTTGGGAGGACCACGATTTCCTTTGTGGGAGATGACCGCCACCCAGTGGTCCAACTTGTAAATAACACACAGCGAAATTGAAGGTGACATGAGTAAGACAGCATGGGAGTGCATCCCAAAGAGCACCCTTTTTAGTGCACAACGTTTGACCAGAACCCATACTCCTATGCTATGGTCAAAGTAGTGTACTGTATATGGAATAGGGTGCCAACCCTGGTCTAAAGTAGTGTACTAAATAGGGAATAGGGTGCCAACCCTGGTCTAAAGTACTGAACTAAATAGGGAATAGGGTGCTAACCCTGGTCTAAAGTAGTGAACTAAATAAGGAATAGGGTGCCAACCCTTGTCAAAAGTAGTGTACTATATATGGAATAGGGGCCATTTTGGAGGCTGATTTATTGCAGTTGCACTGTCTGCAACACTGGGTTTATTAGTTCAGCTAATCTACTAGCTTATTAAGGCTTATTGGATTGGTGATTAGTTAATTTGTAGAATCAGGTGTGTTAGAGCTGGACTCAGGAAGAAGGAAGAGAAGCCTGCTTCCTTGGCTGTTTTTGTGTAATTAACCAATGAGGCCTGATAATGAGGCCTGATAAGAATAATAAATGTGTTGCACATAGGTTAATATTGTTATCGGACCTTATTGGTTAGTTACACAATAATAACCTATGTGTTGTTTTTTATTTATGTGTTATTCATATAAGCAATACTGTAGCCTACACTGCACAACATTGAGTGTTGTTCACAAACCCTGGTCCTGATCGGACAATGACCCCAAGCATACTTCCAAAGTTATGGCTTAGGGACAACAAAGTCATGGTATTGGAGTGGCCATCACAAAGCCCTGACCTCAATCCTATAGAAAATTTGTGGGAAGAACTGAAAAAAAACGCGTGCGAGCGAGGAGGCCTACAAACCTGACTCAGTTACACCAGCTCTGTCAGGAGGAATGGGCCAAAATTCACCCAACTTATTGTGGAAGGCTCCCCGCAACGTTTGACCCAAGTTAAACCATTTAAAGGCAATGCTACCAAATACTAATTGAGTGTATGTAAACTTCTGACCCACTGGAAATGTGATGAAAGAAATAAAAGCTGAAATAAATAATTCTCTCTACTATTTTTCTGACGTTTCACATTCTTAAAATAAAGTAGTGATCCTAACTGACCCTACGACAGGGCATTTTTACTAGGATTAAATGTCAGCGATTGTGAAAAAACGAGTTTAAATGTAGTTGGCTGAGGTGTATGTAAACTTCTGACTTCAACTGTAGCTGGGATCTAGTGTCTCTACAGTATGTAGACTAGCTGGGATCTCGTGTCTCTACGGTATGTAGACTAGCTGGGATCTAGTGTCTCTACAGAATGTAGACTAGCTGGGATCTAGTGTCTATAGTATGTAGATTAGTTGGGATCTAGTGTCTACAGTATGTAGATTAGTTGGGATCTAGTGTCTACAGTATGTAGATTAGTTGGGATCTAGTGTCTCTACAGAATGTAGGCTAGCTGTGATCTAGTGTCTCTATGATATGTAGACTAGCTGGGATCTAGTGTCTCTACAGTATGTAGACTCGCTGGGATCTCGTGTCTCTACAGTATGTAGACTAGCTGGGATCTAGTGTCTCTACAGTATGTAGACTAGCTGGGATCTAGTGTCTACAGTATGTAGATTAGTTGGGATCTAGTGTCTACAGTATGTAGATTAGTTGGGATCTAGTGTCTCTACAGAATGTAGGCTAGCTGTGATCTAGTGTCTCTATGATATGTAGACTAGCTGGGATCTAGTGTCTCTACAGTATGTAGACTCGCTGGGATCTCGTGTCTCTACAGTATGTAGACTAGCTGGGATCTAGTGTCTCTACAGTATGTAGACTAGCTGGGATCTAGTGTCTACAGTATGTAGATTAGTTGGGATCTAGTGTCTACAGTATGTAGATTAGTTGGGATCTAGTGTCTCTACAGAATGTAGGCTAGCTGTGATCTAGTGTCTCTATGATATGTAGACTAGCTGGGATCTAGTGTCTCTACAGTATGTAGACTCGCTGGGATCTCGTGTCTCTACAGTATGTAGATTAGCTGGGATCTCGTGTCTCTACGGAATGTAGACATTTCACATTCTTAAAATAAAGTAGTGATCCTAACTGACCTACGACAGGGCATTTTTACTAGGATTAAATGTCAGCGATTGTGAAAAACCGAGTTTAAATGTAGTTGGCTGAGGTGTATGTAAACTTCTGACTTCAACTGTAGCTGGGATCTAGTGTCTCTACAGTATGTAGACTAGCTGGGATCTCGTGTCTCTACGGTATGTAGACTAGCTGGGATCTAGTGTCTCTACAGTATGTAGACTCGCTGGGATCTCGTGTCTCTACAGTATGTAGATTAGCTGGGATCTCGTGTCTCTACGGTATGTAGACTAGCTGGGATCTAGTGTCTCTACAGTATGTAGACTAGCTGGGATCTAGTGTCTCTACAGTATGTAGACTAGCTGGGATCTAGTGTCTACAGTATGTAGACTAGCTGGGATCTAGTGTCTCTACAGAATGTAGACTAGCTGGGATCTAGTGTCTACAGTATGTAGACTTGCTGGGATCTAGTGTCTCTACAGTATGTAGACTCGCTGGGATCTCGTGTCTCTACAGTATGTAGATTAGCTGGGATCTCGTGTCTCTACGGAATGTAGACATTTCACATTCTTAAAATAAAGTAGTGATCCTAACTGACCTACGACAGGGCATTTTTACTAGGATTAAATGTCAGCGATTGTGAAAAACCGAGTTTAAATGTAGTTGGCTGAGGTGTATGTAAACTTCTGACTTCAACTGTAGCTGGGATCTAGTGTCTCTACAGTATGTAGACTAGCTGGGATCTAGTGTCTCTACAGAATGTAGACTAGCTGGGATCTCGTGTCTCTACGGTATGTAGACTAGCTGGGATCTAGTGTCTCTACAGTATGTAGACTCGCTGGGATCTCGTGTCTCTACAGTATGTAGATTAGCTGGGATCTCGTGTCTCTACGGTATGTAGACTAGCTGGGATCTAGTGTCTCTACAGTATGTAGACTAGCTGGGATCTAGTGTCTCTACAGTATGTAGACTAGCTGGGATCTAGTGTCTACAGTATGTAGACTAGCTGGGATCTAGTGTCTACAGTATGTAGACTAGCTGGGATCTAGTGTCTCTACAGAATGTAGACTAGCTGGGATCTAGTGTCTCTACAGTATGTAGACTAGCTGGGATCTAGTGTCTACAGTATGTAGACTTGCTGGGATCTAGTGTCTCTACAGAATGTAGACTAGCAGGGATCTCGTGTCTCTACGGTATGTAGACTAGCTGGGATCTCGTGTCTCTAAGGTATGTAGACTAGCTGGGATCTAGTGTCTCTACAGTATGTAGACTAGCTGGGATCTCGTGTCTCTACGGTATGTAGACTAGCTGGGTTCTAGTGTCTCTACAGAATGTAGACTAGCTGGGATCTAGTGTCTCTACAGTATGTAGACTAGCTGGGATCTAGTGTCTCTACAGTATGTAGACTAGCTGGGATCTAGTGTCTCTACAGTATGTAGACTAGCTGGGATCTAGTGTCTACATTATATAGATTAGTTGGGATCTAGTGTCTACAGTATGTAGATTAGTTGGGATCTAGTGTCTCTACAGTATGTAGACTAGCTGGGATCTAGTGTCTCTACAGTATGTAGATTAGTTGGGATCTAGTGTCTACAGTATGTAGATTAGTTGGGATCTAGTGTCTCTACAGAATGTAGGCTAGCTGTGATCTAGTGTCTCTATGATATGTAGACTAGCTGGGATCTAGTGTCTCTACAGTATGTAGACTCGCTGGGATCTCGTGTCTCTACAGTATCTAGACTAGCTGGGATCTCGTTTCTCTACGGTATGTAGACTAGCTGGGATCTAGTGTCTCTACAGTATGTAGACTTGCTGGGATCTCGTGTCTCTACAGTATGTAGATTTGCTGGGATCTAGTGTCTCTACAGAATGTAGGCTAGCTGTGATCTAGTGTCTCTATGATATGTAGACTAGCTGGGATCTAGTGTCTCTACAGTATGTAGACTCGCTGGGATCTCGTGTCTCTACAGTATGTAGACTAGCTGGGATCTCGTTTCTCTACGGTATGTAGACTAGCTGGGATCTAGTGTCTCTACAGTATGTAGACTTCCTGGGATCTCGTGTCTCTACAGTATGTAGATTTGCTGGGATCTAGTGTCTCTACAGTATGTAGACTAGCTGGGATCTAGTGTCTCTACAGTATGTAGACTAGCTGGGATCTAGTGTCTACAGTATATAGATTAGTTGGGATCTAGTGTCTACAGTATGTATATTAGTTGGGATCTAGTGTCTACAGTATGTAGATTAGTTGGGATCTAGTGTCTCTACAGAATGTAGGCTAGCTGTGATCTAGTGTCTCTATGATATGTAGACTAGCTGGGATCTCGTGTCTCTACAGTATGTAGATTAGCTGGGATCTCGTGTCTCTACGGTATGTAGACTAGCTGGGATCTAGTGTCTCTACAGAATGTAGGCTAGCTGGGATCTAGTGTCTCTACGGTATGTAGACTAGCTGGGATCTAGTGTCTCTACGGTATGTAGACTAGCTGGGATCTAGTGTCTCTACGGTATGTAGACTAGCTGGGATCTAGTGTCTCTACAGTATGTATCTCTAGGTTTTATCAGTCTAGTCAGACAGCCTATGGCCCTAGCCTGTGTTCTATTTAAGCAGTAAGGCCAGAGGCAGTGTGGTATATGGCCAATATACCACGGCTAGGGGTTGTTCTAACGCGCAACGCGGAGTGCCTGGACACAGCCCTTAGCCGTGGTAAATTGGCCATATACCACAAACCCCTGAGGTGCCTTATTGCTATTATAAACTGGTTACCAACGTAATTAGAACAGTAAAAATCATTGCATTGTCATACCCGTGGTATACGGTCTGATCTACCACGGCTGTCAGCCAGTCTACGGCCCTGTTAACCCCCTCCTGCCCTGTTTCCTTAAGATCTTGTCTGGGTTTAATTGGTGGAGGCAATTACGTTTTACTGTCATGACATTCTAATGAGGAGTAACTGTTTCTCTGTCAAGGCTTCCCCTTAGTTAACAGAACGTATTACTGTCATGACATTCTAATGAGGAGTAACTGTTTCTCTGTCAAGGCTTCCCCTTAGTTAACAGAACGTATTACTGTCATGACATTCTAATGAGGAGTAACTGTTTCTCTGTCAAGGCTTCCCCTTAGTTAACAGAACGTATTACTGTCATGACATTCTAATGAGGAGTAACTGTTTCTCTGTCAAGGCTTCCTCTGTGTGAGCAGGCAGGATGGCAGGGGCGGAGGTCTACGGCCCCGTTAACCCCTCCTGCAAGATCATGACCTTCAGGCCCACCGTGGAGGAGTTCAGAGACTTCAACCGGTACCTGGCCCACATGGAGGCACAGGGGGCGCACCGTGCTGGCCTCGCCAAGGTGGGTGTGTGTGCCTGAGAGTAGGACTGGAAGTGTGTTTGGTGTGTGTCTGTTCAGGAAAGATGAGTGTGAGATGAGATGACCTGTGTGTGTGTGTGCTTGTCTGAGTGTAATTTGGGGATTATCACCCTCTACCTGTCTCCAGGTGATAACCCCCCCTCTCTCTCTCCTCTACCTGTCTCCAGGTGATAACCCCCCCTCTCTCTCCTCTACCTGTCTCCAGGTGATAACCCCCTCTCTCTCTCTCCTCTACCTGTCTCCAGGTGATAACCCCCTCTCTCTCTCTCTCCTCTACCTGTCTCCAGGTGATAACCCCCTCTCTCTCTCTCCTCTACCTGTCTCCAGGTGATAACCCCCCCATCTCTCTCCTCTACCTGTCTCCAGGTGATAACCCCCTCTCTCTCTCCTCTACCTGTCTCCAGGTGATAACCCCCCCTGTCTCTCCTCTACCTGTCTCCAGGTGATAACCCCCTCTCTCTCTCTCCTCTACCTGTCTCCAGGTGATAACCCCCTCTCTCTCTCTCCTCTACCTGTCTCCAGGTGATAACCCCCTCTCTCTCTCTCCTCTACCTGTCTCCAGGTGATAACCCCCCCATCTCTCTCCTCTACCTGTCTCCAGGTGATAACCCCCTCACTCTCTCCTCTACCTGTCTCCAGGTGATAACCCCCTCTCTCTCTCCTCTACCTGTCTCCAGGTGATAACCCCCTCTCTCTCTCCTCTACCTGTCTCCAGGTGATAACCCCCCCTCTCTCTCCTCTACCTGTCTCCAGGTGATAACCCCCCCCCCCCTCTCTCCTCTACCTGTCTCCAGGTGATAACCCCCCCTCTCTCTCCTCTACCTGTCTCCAGGTGATAACCCCTCTCTCTCTCTCCTCTACCTGTCTCCAGGTGATAACCCCCCCCCTCTTTCCTCTACCTGTCTCCAGGTGATAACCCCCTCTCTCTCTCCTCTACCTGTCTCCAGGTGATAACCCCCCCCCCTCTCTCTCCTCTACCTGTCTCCAGGTGATAACCCCCCCCTCTCTCTCCTCTACCTGTCTCCAGGTGATAACCCCCCCCTCTCTCTCTCCTCTACCTGTCTCCAGGTGATAACCCCCCCCTCTCTCTCCTCTACCTGTCTCCAGGTGATAACCCCTCTCTCCTCTACCTGTCTCCAGGTGATTCCTCCTAAGGGCTGGCGTCCTCGGTGTAGCTATGATGATATTGATGACCTGGTGATCCATGCTCCTATCCAGCAGATGGTTGCTGGCCAGTCAGGCCTGTTCACTCAGTTCAACATCCAGAAGAAACCGCTCAGCGTTAAGGAGTTCAGACGCCTCGCCAACAGTGACAAGTCAGTAACTACACACACACACACACACACACACACACACACACACACACACACACACACACACACACACACACACACACACACACACACACACACACACACACACACACACACACACACACAGGTGTTCAGACGCCTCGCCAACAGTGACAAGTCAGTAACTACACACACACACACACACACACACACACACACACACACACACACACACACACACACACACACACACACACACACACACACACACACACACACACACAGGTGTTCAGACGCCTCGCCAACAGTGACAAGTCAGTAACTACACACACACACACACACACAGGAGTTCAGACGCCTCGCCAACAGTGACAAGTCAGTAACTACACACACACACACACACACACACACACACACACACACACACACACACACACACACAGGTGTTCAGACGCCTCGCCAACAGTGACAAGTCAGTAACTACACACACACACACACACACACACACACACACACACACACACACACACACACACACACACAGGAGTTCAGACGCCTCGCCAACAGTGACAAGTCAGTAACTACACACACACACACACACACACACACACACACACACACACACACACACACACACACACACACACAGGTGTTCAGACGCCTCGCCAACAGTGACAAGTCAGTAACTACACACACACGCACGCACACACACACACACACACACACACACACAGGAGTTCAGACGCCTCGCCAACAGTGACAAGTCAGTAACTACACACACACACACACACACACACACACACACACACACACACACACACACACAGGAGTTCAGACGCCTCGCCAACAGTGACAAGTCAGTAACTACACACACGCACGCACACACACACACACACACACACACACACACAGGTGTTCAGACGCCTCACCAACAGTGACAAGTCAGTAACCACACACACACACACACACACACACACACACACACACACACACACACACACACACACACACACACACAGGAGTTCAGACGCCTCGCCAACAGTGACAAGTCAGTAACAACACACACTCCCTCTACCTGAACTATGTGTTATATTTAGTATAGTAGGTATAACATAGATATTCTACCTCTTCAGATATTGTACTCCCCTCTACCAGAACTATGTGTTATATTTAGTATAGTAGTTATAACATAGATCTTCTACCTCTTCAGATATTGTACCCCCCTCTACCTGAACTATAATGTGTTATATTTAGTATTTATAACATATATCTTCTACCTCTCCAGATACTGTACTCCCTCTACCTGAACTATAATGTGTTATATTTAGTATATGAGTTACAACATAGATCTTCTACCTCTCCAGATATTGTACTCCCTCTACCTGAACTATGTGTTATATTTAGTATAGTAGTTATAACATAGATCTTCTACCTCTCCAGATACTGTACTCCCCTCTACCTGACCTATGTGTTATATTTAGTATATGAGTTATAACATATATCTTCTACCTCTCCAGATATTGTACTCCCTCTACCTGAACTATGTGTTATATTTAGTATAGTAGTTATAACATAGATCTTCTACCTCTTCAGATACTGTACTCCCTCTACCTGAACTATGTGTTATATTTACTATAGTTGTTATAACATAGATCTTCTACCTCTCCAGATATTGTACTCCCCGCTACCTGAACTATGAGGACCTGGAGAGGAAGTACTGGAAGAACCTGACCTTCGTATCTCCCATATATGGAGCTGACGTCCCCGGGAGCCTCTATGACGAGGTAGATGTCTCAGGACTCATAGAATATCAGTCTCTCCTCTCTCTGTCACTCATCACTGATCATCAGGATCACTGTCATTTCACTCCCTGTATATTCCTTTCATGTCATCCCAACCTCTCCTCTGTCCTGGTGCAGGGTGAAGTATAGAGGAGTGGAATATCTGACACCGCAACTCTATCTTGTTGTTTCTCTCCCTTCTGTCTCATCTAATTCTCTCTCTCCTCTCTCCTCCTCTCTCTCTTCTGTCTTTCATCTAATTCTCTCTCCTCCTCTCGCCTCCTCTCTCTCTTCTGTCTTTCATCTAATTCTCTCTCCTCCTCTCTCCTCCTCTCTCCCTTCTGTCTTTCATCTAATTCTCTCTCCTCCTCTCTCCTCCTCTCTCCCTTCTGTCTTTCATCTAATTCTCTCTCCTCCTCTCTCCTCTTCTCTCCCTTCTCTTTCATCTAATTATCTCTCCTCTCGCCTCCTCTCTCCCTTCTCTCTCCTCTCTCCCCCTCTCTCATCCTCTCTCCTCTCTCCTCCTCTCCTGTAGGGTATAGAGGAGTGGAACATCGGCCACCTCAACTCCATCCTGGATGTGATTGAAGAGGACTGTGGGGTTTCTATCCAGGGGGTGAACACACCCTACCTGTACTTCGGCATGTGGAAGACCAGCTTCTCCTGGCACACTGAAGACATGGATCTTTATAGCATCAACTACCTGCACTTTGGAGAGCCCAAGTCCTGGTAGGGGGGGTACTGTTATTTACTAGCATGGTGAGAGGGAGAGATGGGTAGGAAGGGAGAGGGGAATGACTTCTTTCCACCTCCCTCTCTCCCTGTTTCCACCTCCCTCTCTCCCTGTTTCCACCTCCCTCTCTCCCTCTTTCCACCTCCTTCTCTCCCTGTTTCCACCTCCCTCTCTCCCTGTTTCCACCTCCCTCTCTCCCTGTTTCCACCTCCCTCTCTCCCCCTTTCCACCTCCCTCTCTCCCCCTTTCCACCTCCCTCTCTCCCTCTTTCCACCTCCCTCTCTCCCTCTTTCCACCTCCCTCTCTCCCTCTTTCCACCTCCCTCTCTCCCTCTTTCCACCTCCCTCTCTCCCTGTTTCCACCTCCCTCTCTCCCTGTTTCCACCTCCCTCTCTCCCCCTTTCCACCTCCCTCTCTCCCTCTTTCCACCTCCCTCTTTCCACCTCCCTCTCTCACCCTTTCCACCTCCCTCTCTCCCTCTTTCCACCTCCCTCTCTCCACCTCCCTCTCTCCCCCTTTCCACCTCACTCTCTCCCCCTTTCCACCTCACTCTCTCTCTCTCTTTCCACCTCCCTCTCTCCCTCTTTCCACCTCCCTCTCTCCCTCTTTCCACCTCCCTCTCTCCCTCTTTCCACCTCCCTCTCTCCCTCTTTCCACCTCCCTCTCTCCCCCTTTACACCTCCCTCTCTCCCCCTTTACACCTCCCTCTCTCCCTCTTTCCACCTCCCTCTCTCCCTCTTTCCACCTCCCTCTCTCCCCCTTTCCACCTCCCTCTCTCCCTCTTTCCACCTCCCTCTCTCCCTCTTTCCACCTCCCTCTCTCCCTCTTTCCACCTCCCTCTCTCCACCTCCCTCTCTCCCTGTTTCCACCTCCCTCTCTCATTGTTTCCACCTCCCTCTCTCCCTCTTTCCACCTCCCTCTCTCCCTCTTTCCACCTCCCTCTTTCCACCTCCCTCTCTCCCCCTTTCCACCTCCCTCTCTCCCTCTTTCCACCTCCCTCTCTCCCTCTTTCCACCTCCCTCTTTCCACCTCCCTCTTTCCACCTCCCTCTCTCCCTCTTTACACCTCCCTCTCTCCCTCTTTCCACCTCCCTCTCTCCCTCTTTCCACCTCCCTCTCTCCCCCTTTCCACCTCACTCTCTCCCCCTTTCCACCTCCCTCTCTCTCTCTTTCCACCTCCCTCTCTCCCTCTTTCCACCTCCCTCTCTCCCTGTTTCCACCTCCCTCTCTCCCTGTTTCCACCTCCCTCTCTCCCTCTTTCCACCTCCCTCTCTCCCTCTTTCCACCTCCCTCTCTCCCTCTTTCCACCTCCCTCTCTCCCTCTTTCCACCTCCCTCTTTCCACCTCCCTCTCTCCCCCTTTACACCTCCCTCTTTCCACCTCCCTCTCTCCCTCTTTCCACCTCCCTCTCTCCCCCTTTCCACCTCCCTCTCTCCCCCTTTCCACCTCCCTCTCTCCCCCTTTCCACCTCCCTCTCTCCCTCTTTCCACCTCCCTCTCTCCCTCTTTCCACCTCCCTCTCTCTCTCTTTCCATCTCCCCCTCTTTCCACCTCCCCCTTTCCACCTCCCTCTCTCCCTCTTTCCATCTCCCCCTCTTTCCACCTCCCCCTTTCCACATCCCTCTCTCCCTCTTTCCACCTCCCTCTCCCTCCCTCAGTCTCCCCATCTTTCTCTTCCCCTGGAGGTATACTGCTGTTCATTAGAGCAGGAAGCCCTGCAACACACATGGTTCTCACCTCTCCCCACTTAGACACATTTCCCTGGAGGGGAGGACCACCAAGAAGCTCTTCTCTCAACCCCTCCTCACCTCTCACCTCTCCCACTCCTGGGGCAGTCCTCCCTCTCCCCTTACACTCACATACACACACACCCTTACCTCAGACTGATAGTTGAATATGGGCTTCTGATGGGGGAGAAGAGGTGTAATGGCTCAGAACCCTGAGGGAGTTCTACAGAGTTCTATTAGAGTTCTACAAGAGTTCTACAAGAGTTCTACAGAGTTCTACAGAGTTCTACAGAGTTCTACAGAGTTCTACAGAGTTCCATGTCAGGAACTTTAGAATAGGTAGAATTCCAAGGCTCACCACTAGGGGCCAGTATTGTCAGTGTAGAGGATGACACATCTAAACAGTTTGTCTCATACATAACACCTACCCACACACTAGTTTACTATATTCACCTTCTGTGTTAACCTGACAAACATTGTCTCTGTCTACAGCTATATTAACATTAGACACATTGTCTATATTAACATCAGACACATTGTCTATATTAACATTAGACACATTGTCTATATTAACATCAGACACATTGTCTATATTAACATCAGACACATTGTCTATATTAACATCAGACACATTGTCTATATTAACAGACACATTGTCTATATTAACAGACACATTGTCTCTGTCTACAGGTATATTAACATTAGACACATTGTCTATATTAACAGACACATTGTCTCTGTCTACAGGTATATTAACATTAGACACATTGTCTCTGTCTACAGGTATATTAACATTAGACACATTGTCTATATTAACATCAGACACATTGTCTCTGTCTACAGGTATGCCATCCCCCCTGAGCATGGGAAGAGACTGGAGAGACTGGCTACAGGTAATCTTAGTTTAACTAGATGAAATATTAAGTAAAAAGTAGAACACTGAGACATCGTTTTGACAATAACTGGGCTGCCCGTCTAAACGCGGTCTTAGGAGGATAGACCTAAATTATTGTACCCAATAGCACCGTGTTGACTCTGTCAATCTATCTAACAGTCTCTCCACGTTGTGTGTGTGTGTGTGTGTGTGTGTGTGTTCCAGGTTTCTTCCCCAACGGGTTTAAAGGGTGTGAGGCTTTTCTCCGTCACAAGATGACCCTGATCTCCCCTTCTATCCTGAAGAAGTACAGCATCCCCTTCGACAAGGTGAGACAAACTGACTGTCTTAACTGTCACTTTTTAAAACCCTTTCATCTCAACTGTCACTTTTTAAAAGCCTTTCATCTCAACTGTCACTTTTTAAAAGCCTTTCATCTCAACTGTCACTTTTTAAAAGCCTTTCATCTCAACTGTCACTTTTTAAAAGCCTTTCATCTCAACTGTCACTTTTTAAAAGCCTTTCATCTCAACTGTCACTTTTTAAAAGCCTTTCATCTCAACTGTCACTTTTTAAAACCCTTTCATCTCAACTGTCACTTTTTAAAAGCCTTTCATCTTAATTAACTGTCACTTTTTAAAAGCCTTTCATCTTAATTAACTGTCACTTTTTAAAAGCCTTTCATCTCAACTGTCACTTTTTAAAACCCTTTCATCTCAACTGTCACTTTTTAAAACCCTTTCATCTCAACTGTCACTTTTTAAAAGCCTTTCATCTCAACTGTCACTTTTTAAAAGCCTTTCATCTCAACTGTCACTTTTTAAAACCCTTTCATCTCAACTGTCACTTTTTAAAAGCCTTTCATCTCAACTGTCACTTTTTAAAAGCCTTTCATCTCAACTGTCACTTTTTAAAAGCCTTTCATCTCAACTGTCACTTTTTAAAACCCTTTCATCTCAACTGTCACTTTTTAAAAGCCTTTCATCTCAACTGTCACTTTTTAAAACCCTTTCATCTCAACTGTCACTTTTTAAAACCCTTTCATCTCAACTGTCACTTTTTAAAACCCTTTCATCTCAACTGTCACTACAACATAGTGTAGAAGTGTGTTCTAACACTATCACCTATCACTATCGCCTTCTAGTCATCTGTACCAACATTACAACAGCTCTTCACTTTAGTTGATTGTCTTTATGTATTGACTGGTTGTATATAGTCTTACAGTTTACTGCTGAGAACCCTAACCTGGTCGTCATTAGGATACGTTAACTATCCTGAGATACTGTCTGGACCTGGTCGTCATTAGGAGAGAGGTTGTGTATATGTGGGTTACCTAACCTTGTCGTCATTAGGAGAGAGGTTGTGTATATGTGAGATACCTAACCCTAACCTGGTCGTCATTAGGAGAGAGGTTGTGTATATGTGTGATACCTAACCCTAACCTGGTCGTCATCAGGAGAGAGGTTGTGTATATGTGAGATACCTAACCCTAACCTGGTCGTCATTAGGAGAGAGGTTGTGTATATGTGAGATACCTAACCCTAACGTGGTCGTCATTAGGAGAGAGGTTGTGTATATGTGAGATACCTAACCCTAACGTGGTCGTCATTAGGAGAGAGGTTGTGTATATGTGAGAGACCTAACCCTAACCTGGTCGTCATTAGGAGAGAGGTTGTGTATATGTGAGAGACCTAACCCTAACCTGGTCGTCATTAGGAGAGAGGTTGTGTATATGTGAGATACCTAACCCTAACCTGGTCGTCATTAGGAGAGAGGTTGTGTATATGTGAGATACCTAACCCTAACCTGGTCGTCATCAGGAGAGAGGTTGTGTATATGTGAGATACCTAACCCTAACCTGGTCGTCATTAGGAGAGAGGTTGTGTATATGTGAGACTGATACGTTAACTATCCTGAGATACTGTCTGGACCTGGTCGTCATTAGGAGAGAGGTTGTGTATATGTGAGACTGATACGTTAACTATCCTGAGATACTGTCTGGACCTGGTCGTCATTAGGAGAGAGGTTGTGTATATCTGGTAGAGACTGTGAGGCTGATACGTTAACTAGATTAACACAAGTGATCCTGCCGACAGCAGTGTGGGAGATTCTCTTTTCTGTCAAGGGATCTCAAAAGGGGACAAATTGATAGAGGAAATGTTCCAGTGGTTTTGTCCTCAATAACTCCCTCCTCCCCCCCCTCTCTCTCCAGATCACCCAGGAGGCAGGAGAGTTTATGATCACCTTTCCCTATGGCTACCACGCTGGCTTCAACCACGGCTTCAACTGTGCCGAGTCGACCAACTTCGCCAGCGTCCGATGGATCGACTACGGCAAGGTGGCCACTCAGGTAAGATGAAGAGAACACCACACTGTTTACTCTGAGCTGTTTCTGTTGTGTGTATTTCCACGTGGAACCAGGGACCCCTCCAGAACTATGGTCAGTACCTCTGGGGGGGAGGCAGTACTTCTGGGTCTCAGGGCAGGTGATGTCACTTTCACAATGGAAGCTTCTAGCACACACAGCTAACAAGCTAGACGTTCTACTTTCCCTACGCACACAGCTAACAAGCTAGAGATTCTACTTCCCCCTGGACACACAGCTAACAAGCTAGAGATTCTACTTCCCCCTGGACACACAGCTAACAAGCTAGAGATTCTACTTCCCCCTGGACACACAGCTAACAAGCTAGAGATTCTACTTCCCCCTGGACACACAGCTAACAAGCTAGAGATTCTACTTCCCCCTGGACACACTGCTAACAAGCTAGAGATTCTACTTCCCCCTGGACACACAGCTAACAAGCTAGAGATTCTAATTCCCCCTGGACACACACAGCTAACAAGCTAGAGATTCTGCTTCCCCTGGACACACTGCTAACAAGCTAGAGATTCTACTTCCCCCTGCACACACAGCTAACAAGCTAGAGATTCTACTTCCCCTGGACACACACAGCTAACAAGCTAGAGATTCTACTTCCCCCTGCACACAGCTAACAAGCTAGAGATTCTACTTCCCCCTGGACACACAGCTAACAAGCTAGAGATTCTACTTCCCCCTGCACACAGCTAACAAGCTAGAGATTCTACTTCCCCCTGGACACACAGCTAACAAGCTAGAGATTCTACTTCCCCCTGGACACACAGCTAACAAGCTAGAGATTCTAGTATGCTAGTCTGGTTCCTAACCCTCCTCCCTACCTCTCTAGTCTCCATTTGTGGAGAGGTTCCACACTAAATAGTATGCTAGTCTGGTTCCTAACCCTCCTCCCTACCTCTCTAGTCTCCATTTGTGGAGAGGTTCCACACTAAATAGTATGCTAGTCTGGTTCCTAACCCCCCTCCCTACCTCTCTAGTCTCCATTTGTGGAGAGGTTCCACACTAAATAGTATGCTAGTCTGGTTCCTAACCCCCCTCCCTACCTCTCTAGTCTCCATTTGTGGAGAGGTTCCACACTAAATAGTATGCTAGTCTGGTTCCTAACCCTCCTCCCTTCCTCTCTAGTCTCCATTTGTGGAGAGGTTCCACACTAAATAGTATGCTAACTCCCTTCTCCCCTCCTCCCTAGTGTACATGCAGTAAAGACATGGTGAAGATCAGCATGGATCCCTTTGTGAAGTGGTTCCAACCGGACCGCTATGCCGTGTGGAAGCTGGGGAAAGACTCCTGTCCTCTGGACCACACCCGAGCCACGCCCGCCACCACCCCAGAACTGCAGAACTGGCTTCAGCGCAGCCGGGTCAAGACCCCTGTGAACAGGTATGAGGATGGAGGGAGAGAGGAGGAGTATGTGGATGGAGGGAGGTAGGGGTGTGGGAGGAGGAGGGGGATGGAAGGGTGAGGGAGGAGGAGGGGGATGGGGAGGGAGGGGTGTGGGAGGAGGGGGATGGAAGGGTGAGGGAGGAGGAGGGGGATGGAGAGGTGTGGGAGGACGATGGGGATGGAGGGGTGTGGAAGAAGGATGGAGGATAGGGATGGGGGGAGAGAGGGAGAGGGAGGATGGGGATGGAGGGAGAGGAGGAGGGTGGGAGGAGGAGGGAGGAGTTTGGATGGATGGAGGGAGGGAGGGGTGTGGGAGGAGGATGGGGATGGAGGGGTGTGGGAGGAGGAGGATGGGGAGGGAGGGGTGTGGGAGGAGGAGGGATGAGTTTGGAGGGGTGTGGGAGGAGGAAGGACGAGTTTGGATGGAGGGAGGGAGGGAGGGGTGTGGGAGGAGGAAGGAAGAGTTTGGATGGAGGGAGGGAGGGGTGTGGGAGGAGGGAGGAGTTTGGATGGGAGGGAGGGGTGTGGGAGGAGGAGGGAGGAGTTTGGAAGTGTGTGTGAACATGCATTGAATATATATACATATATATATATATATATATATATATATATATATTACTTCCAAACTCCTCCCTCCTCCCACACCCCTCCCTCCCATCCAAACTCCTCCCTCCTCCCACACCCCTATCCCCATCCAAACTCCTCCCTCCTCCTCCCACACCCCTATCCCCATCCAAACTCCTCCCTCCTCCTCCCACACCCCTCCATCCCCATCCAAATATATATATATTTATATATATTTTAAATTGTTCTGAATATGTGGCATGTCAAAGAGATGCTAAATGTGTCCCCTTTACAGCAGCCTCTCACACCCACGGACCAGATCCAAGCGCCTGAGGACCAGCGAGGAGCCTGTCGCCTTGGAAGGGTGCTCTGTCCTGGGAAGGAGGAGGGGCCTCGGAGGCACCCTGGGTCCCAAGGTCCGGAGAGGCTGCAGGGCTGGGGAGGATGAGGACGATGAGGAGGAAGGAGAGGATCAGACTGAGAATACACTCCGGCTCCCTGGTAAGAGATTAGTTGATTTGATTCTGAATGATTTATTGATCGATGGTAAGAGATCCTATTAAATGACTAGAGGGGCTATGTCATGAACCTTTGACGTTCCAGAATGGGGTGAAAATGTCAGCCATATTGGTCAGGGAGAAATCCAAACCAGTCTAATTGGAATGAATGGCAGTAGAGGCATAATTCTGCGACTTAAAATAAAACTAAGGTGTGTGATATATCAGAAATTGTGCAATAGAATTATTGTCAACCTAAAATATTGTCCAAAAAAAATGAATGGGAACCATTTGTCTAAAACAGTCTGGCTAACTAACAGATATACAGTGCAGACGAAATTCGTTAACTTCGTTATTTTACACCATGTCTTATAAACAGCACTGGCAAAGCGTGGTTGACCAACTCCCTGACCAAAATGGCTGCCCTTTATCCCATCATAAGAAGGTTAATGTCCATTCTAGAATTGTAATTCCTAATTCTATGGGTAACTCATCATAAGAAGGTTCATGTCCATTCTAGAATTGTAATTCCTAATTCTATGGGTAACACATCATAAGCAGGTTCATGTCCATTCTAGAATTGTAATTCCTAATTCTATGGCTACCCCATCATAAGCAGGTTCATGTCCATTCTAGAATTGTAATTCCTAATTCTATGGCTACCCCATCATAAGCAGGTTCATGTCCATTCTAGAATTGTAATTCCTAATTCTATGGCTAACTCATCATAAGCAGGTTCATGTCCATTCTAGAATTGTAATTCCTAATTCTATGGCTAACTCATCATAAGCAGGTTCATGTCCATTCTAGAATTGTAATTCCTAATTCTATGGCTAACCCATCATAAGAAGGTTCATGTCCATTCTAGAATTGTAATTCCTAATTCTATGGCTAACTCATCATAAGCAGGTTCATGTCCATTCTATAATTATCATTCCTAATTCTATGGCTAACCCATCATAAGCAGGTTCATGTCCATTCTAGAATTGTAATTCCTAATTCTATGGCTAACCCATCATAAGCAGGTTCATGTCCATTCTAGAATTGTCATTCCTAATTCTATGGGTAACACATCATAAGAAGGTTCATGTCCATTCTAGAATTGTAATTCCTAATTCTATGCGTTAGAGATCCAAACGGACCCAAGCCTTTTTCTTCTGTTAAATCTTCTGGATTCGAGTCCATGTAGACTAATATTTTATCATTCAAATGTTGTTGTTTTTTGACCATCTCAAAGTTATTTTTTATTATTTTTTTTTATCTGAGAGTGGATTTTCTGTTGTGTCTCTGTTCCACAGGTCCTTGTCGGCAGATGTGTGTGGTGAAAGTCAACAGAATGGAAGTGGAGAGTGACCGGTTGGCCTTCCCCTGTCCTCCTGAACCTCTGCGCCCCTCGTCTTTCCCCTCTCTCTCTTCCGACTTCTCTTCTCGCCCCTCTCCCTCTCTGACCCCTGTCTCAGTGGACACCACAGAACAAGGGACAGGGGTAGGGACTCACCCCTCCTCACCCCATCTGCATCCCACTAACCCCCCACAGCACCCCTCGGGGTCAGAGTTCGCAGAGGTCATCAAAGGACCCCGTCAGAGGTCCGAGGCTGCCCCAACACCTGCCCGATCAGAAAGAAGAGAAATCCCCAGAGGACCGTTTAAGTCAGTATGTATAGAATCGACACCACTGGGACAGGTCCCCAAGGACTGCTCTGTGGATGTCCACCCCTCTCCAGACCCCTTACGGACCAGGTTACCTTCCCCCAGAACGGTGCACCCGACTGGGGCTCAGGGGTGTACGGACTCGGCCTGTGGTGGCCCTGGAGCTTTTCAATCAAGTTCTTCTTGCGTAGAGAAGTTGTCTTTTAACCTAACCTCAACCCTAGCCCCCGGCACTGAGTATACAATGGATACGTGTCAAGGTACTGCGGTTAATACTACTACTACTACTACTACTACACACAGCAGTCACACCTCTGAAAGCAAAACACCAGCACTTTACAATGACATTTACACGAACACTGACTCCGGGTCCAGAGGACCTGTTATTTCTGGTTCTGGTCCGGGTCCAGCTAACTTGTTCAGGTGTAGTGAAAAAAACTGCACTCCCGTTGAAAACCGTTCCTCTCTCCCGATGTGTACCACACACAACCGTGTCCCCATACAAAACCCTTCCCTCCTTCCGAGGTGTAGTTTACGAGACCGTTGCCCTCCTCTCCTCCAGAGGAACAACGGGGTGGACATGCCCTTCCTCACTCCAGAACTGTCTGGAGAGACGAGGTTCTGCCCGCCCCTGCCGCCCGTTCTCACCCAGGAGATGCCCTCCCTCACACTCGCCGTCAGCGGAGGTCACGCCGAGATCAAAGGTCAGAGGTCGTCGTCCTCCTCCTCGACTGGCCGACACGGTGGTGCTCTAACCTTACCGGATTTGCCGGGCAGTCACCCGGTCCTCGCCCCCGTGCTCCGACGCGAGACACCCACGACCCTCTCGCCAGGAACGGAAACGTTAACGGACGAGGTGTGCGAGGTGGAGTTGGCGTCAAAGAAGTCGGAGGAAGAGGATTTTCGACCGTTAGCGCCTTACAGCGACTGGCGCTTGGGTTCTGCTGAAGACCACCGTAGACCAGAGCTGGATTTACAGTTAGCGGCTTACGTGGCTAATGCGACTAGCAATGCTCGGCCCAAAATGGCCGCCTCTGATCACAAAATGGCCCCCTCTAGGCACTCTGGTCCAACTGAAGAACACCACCATAGGCCAGAGCTGGAGTTACAGGTAGCAGCTTACGCGGCGGATAGCGCAACTAGCGACGCTCAACCCGAAATGGACGCCTCTCTGCACAAAATGGCCGCCGACGCTTCCCATCTAGAAGCACTACCAATCCAAACATTGTCTGAGGCAGTGCTGACCACCGAGAACCACTGTAGTCGAACCTCCGCGGAGACCCATGCTAGCAATAATAACCACATGCTCTGTGACGTTACACCACTGCCAACGCAGCAAATCCAGAAACACGGGTCCTCGACGGCAACTGCAGCAGTATCCATGGACTCCGACTCAGAAGGATCCTCTCAAAGAGACGATGTATTTAGAGACTCCAGCACTAAGGGTTTATATCTAGCTAGCACCAGTTTGACTTCTAAAGATACGTTGGCCCACTCTTCTGAGCTGAGTGAATTAAATGACCATTCAGCAACAGCAACAGCACAACACCAACACAACCATGACCAAACTCCACACTCAAACATGGATGCCGTTTGTAGTTCCCGAAATGTGGAATCCATTTGTAGTTCCCAAAACGTGGATTCCATTTGTAGTTCCCGAAATGTGGAATCCATTTGTAGTTCCCAAAACGTGGATTCCATTTGTAGTTCCCAAAACGTGGATTCCATTTGTAGTTCCCAAAACGTGGATTCCATTTGTATTTCTCGAAACGTGGACTCTGTTTGTAGTTCCCAAAGTCTCTACCTGGAGCCCAAACCTTTCTCAGACGGCATCTGGAAGAACCTCAACTCCCAGAGTCCTGCGGTGCTCATCGAGAGCCTCCACCACCCGGAGCTCCCCGCCGACTATACCCACGATGCACTACCTTACACCATGTGGACCGAGCCGCAGTGCAAAGAGGTCACGGACCTCGATCACGAAACTGAGACGGACGACCAGGACCCGGAGGGACATGGGGACGGGCCTCTCACCTGGGCCCAGCTGGAGTCCACCTCTCTGGGGTCGGCCGGTGTCGGGGAGCCCCTGGGCCTCTGTGGAGACTTTGAGCTCCAGAGAGGGGAGGTGGAGGCAGCGGAAGCCCTGGCTCTGTGCAGGGAACTGGGGGTGGAGAGGGAGGCCGAGGGGGCTCTAGAACCTGACCCTCCCGGATCGCCCTTGGAGGAGAGACCGGGGGAAGGGGAGGTGTCAGATATGGAAGAGGGAGATTCGGAGGATGAGGGGCAGAGCAGCACGAGGGAAGAGAGTAGTAGTGAGTCATCGGAAGGAGAGGCTGAAGAAGAGGAGGAGGAAGGGGAGGAAGATTATGATAATGATTTGAGCGACTTTGAGTGTGGCGACTCGGGGCTGGAACCTGGAGAGGTTTGCACTGTGCGTATGGCTGCTGAGACACATAAACACGATAAAGCACACACACACACATACGATAACACACACACATACGATAACACACACACACACATATACGATAACACACACACACATACGATAACACACACACACATACGAATTCACACACACACACACATATACGATAACACACACACACACATATACGATAACACACACACACATATACGATCACACACACACACATATACGATAACACACACACACACATATACGATAACGCACACACACACATACGATAACATACACACACATACACACATATACGATAACACACACACATATACGATAACACACACACACACATATACGATAACACACACACACACATATACGATAACACACACACATATACGATAACACACACACACACACATACGATAACACACACACACACACACACACATATACGATAACACACACACACATATACGATAACACACACACACATATACGATAACGCACACACACACATACGATAACACACACACACATATACGATAACACACACACACATATACGATAACACACACACATATACGATAACACACACACACACATACACGATAACACACACACACACACATATACGATAACACACACACATATACGATAATGCACACACATATACGATAACACACACACACACATATACGATAACACACACACACATATACGATAACGCACACACACACATACACACATATACGATAACACACACACACATACGATAACACACACACATACGATAACACACACACACACATATACGATAACACACACACATATACGATAACACACACACACACATACGATAACACACACACACATATACGATAACACACACACACATATACGATAACACACACACATATACGATAACACACACACACATATACGATAACACACACACATATACGATAATGCACACACATATACGATAACACACACACACACATATACGATAACGCACACACACACACATACGATAACACACACACACATACACACATATACGATAACACACACATATACGATAATGCACACACATATACGATAACACACACACACACATATACGATAACGCACACACACACACATACGATAACACACACACATACGATAACACACACACACACACACACACATATACGATAACACACACACACATATACGATAACACACACACATACGATAACACACACACACATACACACATATATGATAATGCACACACACATACGATAACACACACACTTTGGAAAATGCCCATTTCAATCCATCTGATTATCTTTTCAACACCATGTTATGTAAATATCTATATTTAATCCAAGACTGGTTTTATTATGCGTTTCAGAAATGTACCGCTGACATTAGTTCCCTCGTTTAGCTGCACGGCGACCTTAGGTTTGTCCCAATTGGCACCCTGTTCCCTATATAGGGCATTCATTTTGAACAGGGGCTTAGTCAAAATATCCCTATTCGGGCCCCGGTCAAAATATCCCTATTGGGGCCCAGGTCAAAATATCCCTATTGGGGCCCAGGTCAAAATATCCCTATTGGGGCCCAGGTCAAAATATCCCTATTGGGGCCCAGGTCAAAATATCCCTATTGGGGCCCAGGTCAAAATATCCCTATTGGGGCCCAGGTCAAAATATCCCTATTCGGGCCCCAGTCAAAATATCCCTATTGGGGCCCAGGTCAAAATATCCCTATTGGGGCCCAGGTCAAAATATCCCTATTGGGGCCCAGGTCAAAATATCCCTATTCGGGCCCCAGTCAAAATATCCCTATTGGGGCCCAGGTCAAAATATCCCTATTGGGGCCCAGGTCAAAATATCCCTATTGGGGCCCAGGTCAAAATATCCCTATTGGGGCCCAGGTCAAAATATCCCTATTGGGGCCCAGGTCAAAATATCCCTATTGGGGCCCAGGTCAAAATATCCCTATTGGGGCCCAGGTCAAAATATCCCTATTGGGGCCCAGGTCAAAATATCCCTATTCGGGCCTCGGGCAAAATATCCCTATTGGGGCCCCGGTCAAAATATCCCTATTGGGGCCCCTGTCAAAATATCCCTATTGGGGCCCCGGTCAAAATATCCCTATTGGGGCCCCTGTCAAAATATCCCTATTGGGGCCCTAGCCAATTTACTCCCCTATGGGCCCCGGTCAATGTGGTGCACTATGGAATAGGGTGTCATTTGGGGGGGCAACGACACCTTTAAACTTTGAACCCTGACCACTGTTCTCTTCCAGTATCCAGCTGCACCACACACACACCAATGACATTTGACCCCCTGTCTTTCCCAGTACCCTGCTGCTCCATACACACACCAATGACATTTGACCCCCTGTCTTTCCCAGTACCCTGCTGCACCACACACACACCAATGACATTTGACCCCCTGTCTTTCCCAGTACCCTGCTGCTCCGCTGGCGAAGAGAACCAGTAAGAGCTGGCGTCGCCCTCTGAGGAAGCCCACCGCCCGGGCCGTGCCCTCCACTGTCAAACAACAGGCTGTCAGCGACGACGGTAGGCACTCACACACACACACACTCACACACACTCTCTCTCTCACTCTCTCTCACTCTCTCTCACTCTCTCACTCTCACATACACACAGGGAAGGTTTTTGATGACGGTAGGTTTACCGATGAGTTTAGCCTCAGGAATGCTAGCCACATTCTTTAACATTGTTACCTGGATAGAAGCAACTTCAAACTGTTTTACTTCCTTATGAACGACTCCCACTCTTTAACATTGTTACCTGGATAGAAGCAACTTCAAACTGTTTTACTTCCTTATGAACGACTCCCACTCTTTAACATTGTTACCTGCATAGAAGCAACATCAAACTGTTTTACTTCCTTGTGAACGACTCCCACTCTTTAACATTGTTACCTGGATAGAAGCAACTTCAAACTGTTTTACTTCCTTATGAACGACTCCCACTCTTTAACATTGTTACCTGGATAGAAGCAACATCAAACTGTTTTACTTCCTTGTGAACGACCCTTTTAAGAACAACTGACATTAATATGTCCATTCATTAACTGTCCATTGACAGGTTTTTTTAAACATATTTTTATTGGACATTATATACAGTTCTTGAAATAGATTATTATCTAGAGTAAGCATCCTACAGAAGTCAAGATTACAATATTAAGCCACACCCCCGAAACAGATTATTATATAGAGTAAGCATCCTACAGAAGTCAAGATTACAATATTAAGCCACACCCCCGAAACAGATTATTATATAGAGTAAGCATCCTACAGAAGTCAAGATTACAATATTAAGCCACACCCCCGAAACTAACAAACTAAACCCAACATATGATATTAAAACCCAATATTCCCTGTTAGTCCATTAACAGTGTTAATATGTTATATTTACCCCAACATTCACTGTTAGTCCATTAACAGTGTTAATATGTTATATTTAACCCAACATTCCCTGTTAGTCCATTAACAGTGTTAATATGTTATATTTAACCCAACAGTCCCTGTTAGTCCATTAACAGTGTTAATATGTTATATTTAACCCAACATTCCCTGTTAGTCCATTAACAGTGTTAATATGTTATATTTAACCCAACATTCCCTGTTAGTCCATTAACAGTGTTAATATGTTATATTTAACCCAACATTCCCTGTTAGTCCATTAACAGTGTTAATATGTTATATTTAACCCAACATTCCCTGTTAGTCCATTAACAGTGTTAATATGTTATATTTAACCCAACATTCCCTGTTAGTCCATTAACAGTGTTAATATGTTATATTTAACCCAACATTCCCTGTTAGTCCATTAACAGTGTTAATATGTTATATTTAACCCAACATTCCCTGTTAGTCCATTAACAGTGTTAATATGTTATATTTAACCCAACATTCCCTGTTAGTCCATTAACAGTGTTAATATGTTATATTTACCCCAACATTCCCTGTTAGTCCATTAACAGTGTTAATATGTTATATTTAACCCAACATTCCCTGTTAGTCCATTAACAGTGTTAATATGTTATATTTAACCCAACATTCCCTGTTAGTCCATTAACAGTGTTAATATGTTATATTTAACCCAACATTCCCTGTTAGTCCATTAACAGTGTTAATATGATATATTTAACCCAACATTCCCTGTTAGTCCATTAACAGTGTTAATATGTTATATTTAACCCAACATTCCCTGTTAGTCCATTAACAGTGTTAATATGTTATATTTAACCCAACATTCCCTGTTAGTCCATTAACAGTGTTAATATGTTATGTTTAACCCAACAGTCCCTGTTAGTCCATTAACAGTGTTAATATGTTATATTAAAACCCAACATTCCCTGTTAGTCCATTAACAGTGTTAATATGTTATATTTAACCCAACATTCCCTGTTAGTCCATTAACAGTGTTAATATGTTATGTTTAACCCAACAGTCCCTGTTAGTCCATTAACAGTGTTAATATGTTATATTTAACCCAATATTCCCTGTTAGTCCATTAACAGTGTTAATAAGTTATGTTTAACCCAACATTCCCTGTTAGTCCATTAACAGTGTTAATATTTTATATGTAACCAGGCAAGTCAGTTAAATACGCATTTAGATTTTCAAGGACGACATGAAGTCCCATTCAAACATGATAAAGTACAGCTACCCCAAACGATCTAGAATGACTACCCCAAAACAGCTATAACAAAAGATCCAGAATGACAACCCCAAACAACCCAGAATGACAACCCCAAACAACCCAGAACGACCCAGAATGACAACCCCGAACGACCCAGAATAACAACCCCAAACGACCCAGAACGATAACCCCAAACGACCCAGAACGATAACCCCAAACGACCCAGAATGACGACCCAGAATGACAACCCCAAACGACCCAGAATGACAACCCCAAACAACCCAGAACGACGACCCAGAATGACAACCCCAAACGACCCAGAATGACAATCCCAAACAACCCAGAACGACCCAGAATGACAACCCCGAACGACCCAGAATAACAACCCCAAACGACCCAGAACGATAACCCCAAACGACCCAGAACGATAACCCCAAACGACCCAGAATGACGACCCAGAATGACAACCCCAAACGACCCAGAATGACAACCCCAAACAACCCAGAACGACGACCCAGAATGACAACCCCAAACGACCCAGAATGACAACCCCAAACAACCCAGAACGACCCAGAATGACAACCCCAAACAACCCAGAATGACAACCCCAAACGACCCAGAATGACAACCCCAAACCACCGAGAACGACCCAGAATGACAACCTCAAACAACCCAGAATGACAACCCCAAACAACCCAGAACGACCCAGAATGACACCTGTAAGTCTCTCTGGATAAGAGAGTCTGTTAAATGACTCCCAACTGTCAGTCTCTCTGGATAAGAGAGTCTGCTAAATGACTCCCTACTGTCAGTCTCTCTGGATAAGAGAGTCTGCTAAATGACTCCCTACTGTCAGTCTCTCTGGATAAGAGAGTCTGCTAAATGACTTTCTACTGTCAGTCTCTCTGGATAAGAGAGTCTGCTAAATGACTCACTTACTGTCAGTCTCTCTGGATCAGAGAGTCTGCTAAATGACTCCCTACTGTAAGTCTCTCTGGATAAGAGAGTCTGCTAAATGACTCCCTACTGTCAGTCTCTCTGGATAAGCGAGTCTGCTAAATGACTCACTTACGGTAAGTGTCTCTGGATAAGAGTCTGACTCACTAAACGACTCACTACTGTCAGTCTCTAGAGAAGAGAGTCTGCTAAATGACTCACTAAACGACTCCCATGTAAACTGTTACTAAAAGCATCAGCATCAAGTCTGTTGGTTCAACAGTCGAGTTTCTTTAACTCCGCCACAGATCAGTCCCGTTTTATTTTTTACCCAGAACCCCCGGAAGCGTCTTTGGAGGGGGAGGAGCAGGAGGCTGAGCCATGGGCTAAGCCCCTCCTCTTCCTGTGGCAGAACAGGAAGTGTTACTTCACGGCGGAGAGAGAGTACAACGCTAACGCAGCCAAGATGTTGCCGCACTGCGCTGTCTGCACACTGTTTATGCCCTACTACCAGGTACACACACACGCACACACACAGAGACAGGCACACACACAGAGACAGACACACAGAGACAGACACACACAGAGACAGACACACACAGAGACAGACACACACAGAGACAGACACACACAGAGACAGACACACACAGAGACAGACACACACAGAGACAGACACACACACACACACAGAGACAGACACACACAGAGACAGACACACACAGAGACAGACACACACAGAGACAGACACACACAGAGACAGACAGACACAGAGACAGACAGACACAGAGACAGACAGACACAGAGACAGACAGACACAGAGACAGACACACACACAGAGACAGACACACAGAGACAGACAGACACACACACACACACACACACACACACACAGAGACACACACACACACACAGAGACACACACTGTGTAGGAGGCGACTAGTTTCAGTAACCGTTTTGACAGTCTACTCCTACCACCATGGACAAGCCACGCGACTGTAATCAACACTCCAGCACAGAGCCATATCACTACCTCAAACTCTCCTTCTAATCTGTCTCCGTCCCCCCCCCCCCAGCCTGAGGACAGAGCTGACCGCCTCAAGCCCGTCCCCTCCTCCCCTCTCCCCTCCTCCCCTCCCCCGTCTCCCACCACCTCCAGGACTAGAGGAGGACCAGGGGGTCTGAGGAGGAGCAAGCCCCTGCTACCAGAGATCTGTTTCAGCTACAGGGAGCAGACGTGCCCCCCTACCCCCACCAACGCCCTGCTGCAGGAGGACGGCACCAGCCCGCTGATCTCCTGTCAGGGGTGCTGTCTACAGGTTCACGCTAGTGAGTAGGGAGAGAAGGGGGTGGAGGGAAGGGGGTGGAGGGAATTGGGTGTGCGTGTGTGCTCCATGTTCCGAGCTCTGGTGGAAAAAGTTCACTGAGTACAAAGCATGCGTCTCTGTCTCTCTCTCTGTCTCTCTCTCTGTCTCTCTCTGTGTCTCTCTCTCTGTCTCTCTCTGTGTCTCTCTCTCTCTGTGTCTCTCTCTCTCTGTCTCTCTCTCTCTCTGTCTCTCTCTCTCTCTGTGTCTCTCTCTCTCTGTGTCTCTCTCTCTCTGTCTCTCTCTCTCTCTGTCTCTCTGTCTCTCTCTCTCTCTGTCTCTCTCTCTCTGTCTCTGTCTCTCTCTCTTTGTCTCTGTCTCTCTCTGTCTCTCTCTCTCTCTCTCTCTCTCTCTCTGTCTCTGTCTCTGTCTCTCTCTATCTCGTTACTTGTATTTCTCTCGTCAGCTTGTGCATTGTTTCGTCTCACTACACACATCCTGTACAACTTTTCCTGACAATACCACACACACACACACACAGGAAGATATGGTATGGTGTGTCTGTAATTTGAACCTTTGAAAGGAGTCTGACTGTCTGTTTTGGTTCGATGATGAATAGAAGATGATTGGAGAAGGGAAAGTACACAGAAAACACACAGAAGACACACACGCAGACAGACACTCAGACACACAGACAGACACACACACACACACACACTCAGACACACAGACAGACACACACACAGACAGACACACACACACACTCAGACACACAGACAGACACACACACAGACAGACACACACACACACTCAGACAGACACAGACACACACTCTTTCGTGTCCTGTCTCCATACCATCTGTGCCACAGACTGGTTAGCATAGCCTGTTAGTGAGTGATGCTGATCCAACGTGTCATGTTAATGCAATCCTGTCATTATGAATGTTCTCTTTCTGGCAGTCTGTATTGTATATGGAATGTTCTCTTTCTGGCAGTCTGTATTGAATATGGAATGTTCTCTTTCTGGCAGTCTGTATTGAATATGGAATGTTCTCTTTCTGGCAGTCTGTATTGAATATGGAATGTTCTCTTTCTGACAGTCTGTATTGTAGTGAATATGGAATGTTCTCTTTCTGGCATTCTGTATTGAATATGGAATGTTCTCTTTCTGACAGTCTGTATTGTAGTGAATATGGAATGTTCTCTTTCTGACAGTCTGTATTGTAGTGAATATGGAATGTTCTCTTTCTGGTAGTCTGTATTGTAGTGAATATGGAATGTTCTCTTTCTGGCAGTCTGTATTGTAGTGAATATGGAATGTTCTCTTTCTGGCAGTCTGTATTGAATATGGAATATTCTCTTTCTGGCAGTCTGTATTGTAGTGAATATGGAATATTCTCTTTCTGGCAGTCTGTATTGTAGTGAATATGGAATGTTCTCTTTCTGGCAGTCTGTATTGTAGTGTTCTCTTTCGGCCAGTCTGTATTGTAGTGCATATGGAACGTTCTCTCTCTGGCAGTCTGTATTGTAGTGAATATGGAATGTTCTCTTTCTGGCAGTCTGTATTGTAGTGAATATGGAATGTTCTCTTTCTGGCAGTCTGTATTGTAGTGAATATGGAACGTTCTCTTTCTGGCAGTCTGTATTGTAGTGAATATGGAATGTTCTCTTTCTGGCAGTCTGTATTGAATATGGAACGTTCTCTTTCTGGCAGTCTGTATTGTAGTGAATATGGAACGTTCTCTCTCTGGCAGTCTGTATTGTAGTGTTCTCTTTCTGGCAGTCTGTATTGTAGTGAATATGGAACGTTCTCTTTCTGGCAGTCTGTATTGTAGTGAATATGGAATGTTCTCTTTCTGGAAGTCTGTATTGTAGTGAATATGGAATGTTCTCTTTCTGGCAGTCTGTATTGTAGTGTTCTCTTTCTGGCAGTCTGTATTGTAGTGAATACGGAACATTCTATTTTCAGCAGTTACTATTTCCTCTGACTGAACATGTGGTCTTCCCCATGTAGACTGTGTCAGAGGAGATAGGATCTGTTGCGACGGGATAATGTGTGGTTGCGTTCTGTGTTTTTATGCTCCTGTCCTGTATCGTCACCCGCTAGGTTGCTATGGCGTTGCCGCCGATGATGTCAGAGAGGACTGGTCGTGTGATCGCTGTGCGGACGGAACCTTGACGGCTGTAAGTAGCCAATCAGATTTGTTTCTTCTTTATGACGTCACTCTAATAGATGTTGTTGATTTTGATGAGTCTGTGAATATTTATTCATGATTGAAATGGGTGGATGTAATCTCCCTCTCCCTCTTCTTTCTCTCTCTTTCCCAGGAGTGTTGTCTGTGTAATCTGAGAGGAGGAGCTCTGAAGAGAACTACAGATGACAAGCAAGGACAATTTATTAATGGCCCGTTAGTTATTATGAATGGCCCGTTAGTTATTATGAATGGCCTGTTGGTTATTATGAATGGCCCGTTAGTTATTATGAATGGCCCATTAGGTTTTATGAATGGCCCGTTAGTTATTATGACTGGCCCGTTAGTTATTATGAATGGCCCATTAGGTTTTATGAATGGTCCGTTAGTTATTATGACTGGCCCGTTAGTTATTATGACTGGCCCGTTAGTTATTATGAATGGCCCGTTAGTTATTATGAATGGCCCATTCATTATTATGAATGGCCCATTCGTTATTATGAATGGCCCATTCGTTATTATGAATGGCCCGTTCGTTATTATGAATGGCCCGTTCGTTATTATGAATGGCCCGTTCGTTATTATGAATGGCCCGTTCGTTATTATGAATGGCCCGTTCGTTATTATGAATGGCCCGTTAGGTTTTATGAATGGTCCGTTAGTTATTATGACTGGCCCGTTAATTATTATGACTGGCCCCTTAGTTATCATGAATGGCCCATTAGTTCCAGTAGATTGGTTTTTGTGTCGTTACTGTGGTAAAGGTCTGACTGTCTTTGTGTCGTTAATACGGTAAAGGTCTGACTGTCTTTGTGTCGTTAATACGGTAAAGGTCTGACTGTCTTTGTGTCGTTAATACGGTAAAGGTCTGACTGTCTTTGTCGTTAATACGGTAAAGGTCTGACTGTCTTTGTGTCGTTAATACGGTAAAGGTCTGACTGTCTTTGTTCTTTGTGTCGTTAATACGGTAAAGGTCTGACTGTCTTTGTGTCGTTAATACGGTAAAGGTCTGACTGTCTTTGTGTCGTTATTACGGTAAAGGTCTGACTGTCTTTGTGTCGTTATTACGGTAAAGGTCTGACTGTCTTTGTGTCGTTATTACGGTAAAGGTCTGACTGTCTTTGTGTCGTTATTACGGTAAAGGTCTGACTGTCTTTGTGTCGTTATTACGGTAAAGGTCTGACTGTCTTTGTGTCGTTATTACGGTAAAGGTCTGACTGTCTTTGTGTCGTTATTACGGTAAAGGTCTGACTGTCTTTGTGTCGTTATTACGGTAAAGGTCTGACTGTCTTTGTGTCGTTATTACGGTAAAGGTCTGACTGTCTTTTTTTAGACACTTTTGCTATTTTTTCTATCTGTGCCTTTTTGAAGTTTCAATCCTTCTTGACTGTAATGTGATTTTGGGATAAAATAATGAAAGTGTGTGTTTGTGTGTGTGTAGGTGGGCCCACGTGATGTGTGCAGTAGCTCTGTCAGAGGTCTGGTTCAGGGATGAAGTCAGGAGGAGTCCCATTGATATCAGCAGGATACCCATGCAGAGATACAAACTGGTGAGAACACACACACACACACACACACACACACACACACACACACACACAGAGGAATTCCCAGGTCCTAGTAGAATAGTTATAATTAAGTGTTCAGTGGTAATTAAACCATGTGCCCCAATCAACAGTGGATAATGAGCTCCTGTGTGAGAGAGAATGGGTGTGCATGTGTCTACGTCTGTGTGTGTGTGTGGGATTTCAGTGATGAGTAGGGAGAGACTGAGGGTGGCGCTGACACACCTCTCTCTCCATGCAGTCGTTCGTTCATTCTTTCTTTCAGTTTGCTGACATTGGACCCCCCCCCCCCCCCCCCGCAACCCTACACATTCATAATTTAGACACACGCACACACACACACACACACACACACACACACAGATAAACCCGTTGTCCTCAGCAGTGCAGCAACACATGTATAATTTACTGTGTGGAGGTTGTTTAGGCAAGGCTCCACACAGCCTGCAGGCTGGGCCCAAATACACTCGGAGGGGGGGAGAGAGGAGAGGAGGAGGGGAGAGAGGAGGAGAGAGAGGGGAGGGGGAGAGGGAGAGAGGAGGGGGGAGAGGGGAGGGGGAGAGGAGAGGAGAGAGAGGAGGGGAGGGGAGGGGGAGAGAGGAGAGAAGGGAGAGAGGGGAGGGGGAGAGGAGAGGAGAAAGTGGGTTACACACGTCCCAATAATCTCTACTTCCTCCTGGGTGGTAGTGGCGAGGAGAGAGGAGAGGAGAGGAGGAAGTGGGTTACACACGTCCCAATAATCTCTACTTCCTCCTGGGTGGTAGTGGCGTTTGGCGCCGAACATTTTCGAGGCCTTCCTCTTGGCAGACGGTGTCTTGTTGTTGCCAGTTTCCTGCAAATTTCACTCCTTTTGCCATAATTTATGTTGTGAGTTACTCAAACAGAACTAGATGAAGGGTGGTGCCCCGTGACGGTTTGGGGAACGTTAGATTCTTCCGACTGTCTAGTTTTTTGGAGGGGCGGTCCGTTGCTGCTAAATGAACGTAGGGGAAACACTGCATATGGAAGGGGAAGGGGGGGAGATACCTAACCCAACCCCTCTGAATGGGGGGGGGGGGGGGGGATACCTTGTCAGTTGTCCAACTGAATGTATTCAACTGAAACGTGTCTTCCCCATTTAACCCAACCCCTCTGAACCGGAGGGCTGCCTTAATTGACATCCACGTCATCGGAGAACAGTGGGTTAACTGCCTTGTTCAGGGGCAGAATGACACATTTTTTACCTTGTCAGCTCAGGGATTCGACCCAGCAACCTTTGCGGTTACTGGCCCAACACTCTAACCACTAGACTACCTGCCTCCTCTAACCACTAGGCTACCTGCCTCCTCTAACCACCAGACTACCTGCCTCCTCTAACCACTAGGCTACCTGCCTCCTCTAACCACTAGACTACCTGCCTCCTCTAACCACTAGACTACCTGCCTCCTCTAACCACCAGGCTACCTGCCTCCTCTAACCACCAGGCTACCTGCCTCCTCTAACCACTAGGCTACCTGCCTCCTCTAACCACTAGGCTACCTGCCTCCTCTAACCACTAGGCTACCTGCCTCCTCTAACCACTAGGCTACCTGCCTCCTCTAACCACTAGGCTACCTGCCTCCTCTAACCACTAGGCTACCTGCCTCCTCTAACCACTAGACTACCTGCCTCCTCTAACCACTAGACTACCTGCCTCCTCTAGCCACCAGGCTACCCGCCTCCTCTAACCACTAGGCTACCTGCCTCCTCTAACCACTAGGCTACCTGCCTCCTCTAACCACCAGGCTACCTGCCTCCTCTAACCACCAGGCTACCTGCCTCCTCTAACCACTAGGCTACCTGCCGCCTCTAACCACTAGGCAGGTAGCCTATTTAGTATACTATGTTAACTAACTATAGGGTTAAATCTGTTGATATTTAGTCTACTATGTTAACTAACTATAGTCTACTATGTTAACTAACTATAGTCTACTATGTTAACTAACTATAGTCTTCTATGTTAACTAACTATAGGGTTAAATCTGTTGATATTTAGTCTTCTATGTTAACTAACTATAGGGTTAAATCTGTTGATGATATTTAGTCTACTATGTTAACTAACTATAGTCAACTATGTTAACTAACTATAGTCTACTATGTTAACTAACTATAGTCTACTATGTTAACTAACTATATGGTTAAATCTGATGATGATATTTAGTCTACTATGTTAACTAACTATAGTCTACTATGTTAACTAACTATAGTCAACTATGTTAACTAACTATAGTCTACTATGTTAACTAACTATATGGTTAAATCTGATGATGATATTTAGTCTTCTATGTTAACTAACTATAGGGTTAAATCTGTTGATGATATTTAGTCTTCTATGTTAACTAACTATAGTCTACTATGTTAACTAACTATAGTCAACTATGTTAACTAACTATAGTCTACTATGTTAACTAACTATAGTCTACTATGTTAACTAACTATATGGTTAAATCTGATGATGATATTTAGTCTTCTATGTTAACTAACTATAGGGTTAAATCTGTTGATGATATTTAGTCTTCTATGTTAACTAACTATAGTCTACTATGTTAACTAACTATAGTCTACTATGTTAACTAACTATAGTCTACTATGTTAACTAACTTTAAATCTGTTGATGATATTTAGTCTTCTATGTTAACTAACTATATGGTTAAATCTGTTGATGATATTTAGTCTTCTATGTTAACTAACTATAGTCTACTATGTTAACTAACTATAGTCTACTATGTTAACTAACTATAGTCTACTATGTTAACTAACTATAGTCTACTATGTTAACTAACTATAGTCTACTATGTTAACTAACTTTAAATCTGTTGATGATATTTAGTCTACTATGTTAACTAACTATAGTCTACTATGTTAACTAACTATAGTCTACTATGTTAACTAACTATAGTCTACTATGTTAACTAACTTTAAATCTGTTGATGATATTTAGTCTTCTATGTTAACTAACTATATGGTTAAATCTGATGATGATATTTAGTCTACTATGTTAACTAACTATAGTCTACTATGTTAACTAACTATAGGGTTAAATCTGTTGATGATATTTAGTCTTCTATGTTAACTAACTATAGTCTACTATGTTAACTAACTATAGTCTACTATGTTAACTAACTATAGTCTACTATGTTAACTAACTATAGTCTACTATGTTAACTAACTATAGGGTTAAATCTGTTGATGATATTTAGTCTTCTATGTTAACTAACTATAGTCTACTATGTTAACTAACTATAGTCTACTATGTTAACTAACTATAGTCTACTATGTTAACTAACTATAGTCTTCTATGTTAACTAACTATAGTCTACTATGTTAACTAACTATATGGTTAAATCTGATGATGATATTTAGTCTTCTATGTTAACTAACTATAGTCAACTATGTTAACTAACTATAGTCTACTATGTTAACTAACTATAGTCTACTATGTTAACTAACTATATGGTTAAATCTGATGATGATATTTAGTCTTCTATGTTAACTAACTATAGGGTTAAATCTGTTGATGATATTTAGTCTTCTATGTTAACTAACTATAGTCTACTATGTTAACTAACTATAGTCTACTATGTTAACTAACTATAGTCTACTATGTTAACTAACTTTAAATCTGTTGATGATATTTAGTCTTCTATGTTAACTAACTATATGGTTAAATCTGTTGATGATATTTAGTCTTCTATGTTAACTAACTATGGGGCGGCAGGGTAGCCTAGTGGTTAGAGCGTTGGACTAGTAACCGGAAGGTTGTGAGTTCAAACCCCCGAGCTGACAAGGTACAAATCTGTCGTTCTGCCCCTGAACAGGCAGTTAACCCACTGTTCCCAGGCCGTCATTGAAAATAAGAATTTGTTCTTAACTGACTTGCCTGGTTAAATAAAGGTAAAATAAAAATAAATAAAAAAATTTTAAAAAAAAACTAATGTTAATCTGCTATGTTAACTAACTATAGTCTACTATGTTAACTAACTATAGTCTACTATAGTCTACTATGTTAACTAACTTTAAATCTGTTGATGATATTTAGTCTACTATGTTAACTAACTATAGTCTACTATGTTAACTAACTATAGTCTACTATGTTAACTAACTATAGTCTACTATGTTAACTAACTTTAAATCTGTTGATGATATTTAGTCTTCTATGTTAACTAACTATATGGTTAAATCTGTTGATGATATTTAGTCTACTATGTTAACTAACTATAGTCTACTATGTTAACTAACTATAGTCTTCTATGTTAACTAACTATATGGTTAAATCTGATGATGATATTTAGTCTACTATGTTAACTAACTATAGTCTACTATGTTAACTAACTATAGGGTTAAATCTGTTGATGATATTTAGTCTTCTATGTTAACTAACTATAGTCTACTATGTTAACTAACTATAGTCTACTATGTTAACTAACTATAGTCTACTATGTTAACTAACTATAGTCTACTATGTTAACTAACTATAGGGTTAAATCTGTTGATGATATTTAGTCTTCTATGTTAACTAACTATAGTCTACTATGTTAACTAACTATAGTCTACTATGTTAACTAACTATAGTCTACTATGTTAACTAACTATAGTCTACTATGTTAACTAACTATAGGGTTAAATCTGTTGATGATATTTAGTCTTCTATGTTAACTAACTATAGTCTACTATGTTAACTAACTATAGTCTACTATGTTAACTAACTATAGTCTACTATGTTAACTAACTATAGTCTACTATGTTAACTAACTATAGGGTTAAATCTGTTGATGATATTTAGTCTACTATGTTAACTAACTATAGTCTACTATGTTAACTAACTATAGTCTACTATGTTAACTAACTATAGTCTACTATGTTAACTAACTTTAAATCTGTTGATGATATTTAGTCTTCTATGTTAACTAACTATATGGTTAAATCTGATGATGATATTTAGTCTACTATGTTAACTAACTATAGTCTACTATGTTAACTAACTATAGGGTTACATCTGTTGATGATATTTAGTCTTCTATGTTAACTAACTATAGTCTACTATGTTAACTAACTATAGTCTACTATGTTAACTAACTATAGGGTTAAATCTGTTGATGATATTTAGTCTTCTATGTTAACTAACTATAGGGTTAAATCTGTTGATGATATTTAGTCTTCTATGTTAACTAACTATAGTCTACTATGTTAACTAACTATAGTCTACTATGTTAACTAACTATAGGGTTAAATCTGTTGATGATATTTAGTCTTCTATGTTAACTAACTATAGTCTACTATGTTAACTAACTATAGTCTACTATGTTAACTAACTATAGTCTACTATGTTAACTAACTATAGTCTACTATGTTAACTAACTATAGGGTTAAATCTGTTGATGATATTTAGTCTTCTATGTTAACTAACTATAGTCTACTATGTTAACTAACTATAGTCAACTATGTTAACTAACTATAGTCTACTATGTTAACTAACTATAGGGTTAAATCTGTTGATATTTAGTCTTCTATGTTAACTAACTATAGTCTACTATGTTAACTAACTATAGTCTTCTATGTTAACTAACTATAGTCTACTATGTTAACTAACTATAGTCTACTATGTTAACTAACTATAGGGTTAAATCTGTTGATGATATTTAGTCTTCTATGTTAACTAACTATAGGGTTAAATCTGTTGATGATATTTAGTCTTCTATGTTAACTAACTATAGTCTACTATGTTAACTAACTATAGTCTACTATGTTAACTAACTATAGTCTATTATGTTAACTAACTATAGTCTACTATGTTAACTAACTATAGTCTACTATGTTAACTAACTATAGTCTTCTATGTTAACTAACTATAGTCTACTATGTTAACTAACTATAGTCTACTATGTTAACTAACTATAGTCTACTATGTTAACTAACTATAGTCTTCTATGTTAACTAACTATAGTCTTCTATGTTAACTAACTATAGGGTTAAATCTGTTGATGATATTTAGTCTTCTATGTTAACTAACTATAGGGTCACATCTGTCATGGAGGGTGGTCATATCTCCTGCTGTATAGAGATGTTTAGTTTATATGAATGTTTCATTTACATATGCATTAGCATAGTGAATTCAGTTGAGTTGATTTAGTCAGTTGAGTTGATTCTCTGTTGAAGAGTTGATTTCATTTGAGTTGATTCTCTGTAGAAGAGTTGATTTCAGTCAGTTGAGTTGATTCTCTGTAGAAGAGTTGATTTCAGTCAGTTTAGTTGATTCTCTGTAGAAGAGTTGATTCTCTGTAGAAGAGTTGATTTCAGTCAGTTGTTGATTCTCTGTAGAAGAGTTGATTTCAGTCAGTTGAGTTGATTCTCTGTAGAAGAGTTGATTTCAGTCAGTTGAGTTGATTCTCTGTAGAAGAGTTGATTTCAGTCAGTTGTTGATTCTCTGTAGAAGAGTTGATTTCAGTCAGTTGAGTTGATTCTCTGTAGAAGAGTTGATTTCAGTCAGTGGAGTTGATTCTCTGTAGAAGAGTTGATTTCAGTCAGTTGAGTTGATTCTCTGTAGAAGAGTTGATTTCAGTCAGTTGAGTTGATTCTCTGTAGAAGAGTTGATTTCAGTCAGTGGAGTTGATTCTCTGTAGAAGAGTTGATTTCAGTCAGTTGAGTTGATTCTCTGTTGAAGAGTTGATTTCATTTGAGTTGATTCTCTGTAGAAGAGTTGATTTCAGTCAGTTGAGTTGATTCTCTGTAGAAGAGTTGATTTCAGTCAGTTTAGTTGATTCTCTGTAGAAGAGTTGATTCTCTGTAGAAGAGTTGATTTCAGTCAGTTGTTGATTCTCTGTAGAAGAGTTGATTTCAGTCAGTTGAGTTGATTCTCTGTAGAAGAGTTGATTTCAGTCAGTTGTTGATTCTCTGTAGAAGAGTTGATTTCAGTCAGTTGAGTTGATTCTCTGTAGAAGAGTTGATTTCAGTCAGTGGAGTTGATTCTCTGTAGAAGAGTTGATTTCAGTCAGTTGAGTTGATTCTCTGTAGAAGAGTTGATTTCAGTCAGTTGAGTTGATTCTCTGTAGAAGAGTTGATTTCAGTCAGTTGAGTTGATTCTCTCTCTTTGTCTCTGTGTGTAGAAGTGTATCTACTGCCGTAAGCGCTGTGTGAGGCGTGGCCAGGGCGGGGGAGGGGCATGTATCCAGTGTTCGTGCGGTCGATGTCCCACCTCCTTCCACGTTACCTGTGCCCACGCCGCCGGGGTCACCATGGAGCCGGACGAGTGGCCTTACGTGGTGTCAATCACCTGCCACAGGCACCAATCACGGAGCTCGTCTGCTGTGAGTACTCAGAGCGGCTCGGCTTCGGTCCCTCCCACCACAGTAGGTAACACACACACACACACACACACACACACACACACACACACCAAGTAGACACACACACACCAAGTAGACACACACACACACTTGCATAAGACAGCTACACATCCATCCACATAAGCTGACCTAACAAGCACACCTACACCACGGTCCATCTCAGCCCCGCTGAACAGTTCCATTAGACACACACACACACACCAAGTAGACACACACACACACTTGCATAAGACATCCACATCCATCCACATAAGCTGACCTAACAAGCACACCTACACCACGGTCCATCTCAACCCCGCTGAACAGTTCCATTAGACATAGACACACACACACCTACACCACGGTCCATCTCAGCCCTGCTGAACAGTTCCATTAGACACACACACACACACACCTACACCACGGTCCATCTCAACCCTGCTGAACAGTTCCATTAGACACACACACACACACACCTACACCACGGTCCATCTCAACCCTGCTGAACAGTTCCATTAGACACACACACACACACACCTACACCACGGTCCATCTCAACCCCGCTGAACAGTTCCATTAGACATAGACACACACACACACCTACACCACGGTCCATCTCAGCCCTGCTGAACAGTTCCATTAGACACACACACACACACACCTACACCACGGTCCATCTCAACCCTGCTGAACAGTTCCATTAGACACACACACACACACACACCTACACCACGGTCCATCTCAACCCTGCTGAACAGTTCCATTAGACATAGACACACATGGTTACCATGGAGCTTTGAGGCTTGGTTACCATGGAGCTTTGAGGCTTGGTTACCATGGAGCTTTGAGGCTTGGTTACCATGGAGCTTTGAGGCTTGGTTACCATGGAGCTTTGAGGCTTGGTTACCATGGAGCTTTGAGGCTTGGTTACATGGAGCTTTGAGGCTTGGTTACCATGGAGCTTTGAGGCTTGGTTACCATGGAGCTTTGAGGCTTGGTTACCATGGAGCTTTGAGGCTTGGTTACCATGGAGCTTTGAGGCTTGGTTACCATGGAGCTTTGAGGCTTGGTTACCATGGAGCTTTGAGGCTTGGTTACCATGGAGCTTTGAGGCTTGGTTACCATGGAGCTTTGAGGCTTGGTTACCATGGAGCTTTGAGGCTTGGTTACCATGGAGCTTTGAGGCTTGGTTACCATGGAGCTTTGAGGCTTGGTTACCATGGAGCTTTGAGGCTTGGTTACCATGGAGCTTTGAGGCTTGGTTACCATGGAGCTTTGAGGCTTGGTTACCATGGAGCTTTGAGCCTTGGTTACCATGGAGCTTTGAGGCTTGGTTACAAATATAACTTTCTGCTAGTGACATACTCTGGTCTTTTATCCTCAGCCAGACGGTGATATCTCTCTTTCCTTCCATCTCTCTCTCTGTGTCTCTCTGTCTCTGTCTCTCTGTCTCTCTGTCTCTTTCTCTCTCAGCAGCGTGCAGCGTTTCAGAAGGACATCGTCCTGGGTCAGACCGTCATCTCCAAACACAAGAACCTGCGGTACTACAGTTCAAAGGTCACCCAGGTGACCTCCCAGACCTTCTATGAGGTCATGTTTGATGACGGATCCTTCAGCAACGACACCTACCCAGAGGACATAGTGGTGAGGAGGGATAGACAGACAGACACACACACACACACACACACACACACACACACACACACACACACACACCCAGAGGACATAGTGGTGAGGAGGGACACACACACACACACCCCCAGAGGACATAGTGGTGAGTAGGGACAACCCCCCCACCCAGAGGACATAGTGGTGAGTAGGGACAACCACCCCACCCAGAGGACATAGTGGTGAGGAGGGACACACCATTGAGCTCCTCTCTCCTGTCCTCCCAGAGCCGGGACTGTGCCTGTCTCGGTCCTCCAGAAGTAGGGGAGGCTGTCCAGGTGAAGTGGCCTGATGGACTCTTCTATGGAGCCAAATACCAGGGATCCAACACCTCGCATATGTACCAGGTAAACACACACACACACACACACACACACACACACACACACACACACACACAGATACAGACACACACACACACACACAGATACAGATACACACACACACACAGATACAGACACACACACACACACACACAGATACACACACACACACACATACACACACACACAGTACCAGTCAAAAGTTTGGACACACCTACTCATTCAATGGTTTCTTTATTTGGACTATGTTCTACATTGTAGAATAATAGTGACGACATCAGAACTATGAAATAACACATGGAATCGTGTAGTAACCAAAAAAATGTTAAACAAATCAAAATATGTTATATTTGAGATTCTTCAAAGTAGTTACCCTTTGCCTCGATGACAGCTTTGCACACTCATGGCGTTCTCTCAACCAGCTTCATGGTAGTCTCACCCGGAATGCATTTCAATTAACAGGTGTGCCTTGTTAAAAGTGAATTTGTGGAATTTATTTCCTTAACCTCTCTAGGGGGTGTGGGACGGTAGCGTCCCACCTGGCCAACATCCAGTGAAATTGCAGAGCGCCAAATTCACAAACAGAAATACTCGTTATAAAAATTAATAACATACAAGTGTTATACATCGGTTTAAAGATTAACTTCTTGTTAATCGAACCACGGTGTCACATTTCAAAAAGGCTTTACGGCGAAAGCACACCATGCGATTATCTGAGAACAGCGCCCATCAGACAAGTCATTACAAACAGTTACCAGCCAAGTAGAGGAGATACACAAGTCAGAAATAGTGATAAAATGAATCACTTACCTTTGATGATCTTCATATGGTTGCGCACTCACAAGATTCCCATTTACTCAATAAATGTTTGTTTTATTCGATAAAGTACCTCTTTATATCCAAAAACCTCCGTTTGGTTCAGTAATCCACAGGATCAAAGGCAGTCACAACAGGCAAACGAAAAATCCGAAAAGTATCAGTAAAGTTCGTAGAAACATGTCATACGATGTTTATAATCGATCCTCAGGTTGTTTTTTAGTCATAATAATCAATAATATTTCAACCGGACAAAAGCTTCGTCAATATAAAAGGAAAACAAGAAAGGCTCTCAGTCGCGTGCATGAAAAACCTCTGGGACATGGCAGTGTCCACTCATTCAGACTGCTCTTACGCCCTCATTTTTCAGAATACAAGCCCGAAACAATTTCTAAAGACATCTTCTAGTGGAAGTGCAATTTGAGTCCTAAGTCAATGGAATTTGTATAGGCAGTCAATGGAAAACTACAAACATAAAAAAAATCCCACTTCCTGGATGGATTTTTCTCAGGTTTTCGCCTGCCATTTGAGTTCTGTTATACTCACAGACATTATTATAACAGTTTTAGAAACTTTGGATTGTTTTCTATCCAAATATACTAATTATATACATATCCGAGCTTCTGGGTCTGAGTAGCAGGCAGTTTACTTTGGGCACGCTTTTCATCCGGAGATGAAAATAGTGCCCCCTACCCCTTGTGAGGTTAATGCGTTTGAGCCAATCTGTTACGGGTGGTATACAGAAGACAGCCCTATTTGGTAAAAGACCAAGTCCATATTATGGCAAGAACAGCTCAAATCAGCAAAGAGAAACGACAGTCCATCATTACTTTAAGACATGAAGGTCAGTCAGTTCAGAAAATTAAGAACTTTGAAAGTTTCTTCAAGTGCAGTCGCAAAAACCATCAAGCGCTGTGATGAAACTGGCTCTCATGAGGACCGCCACAGGAAAGGAAGACCCAGAGTTACCTCTGCTGCAGAGGATACGTTTATTAGAGGTAACTGCACCTCAGACTGCAGCCCAAATAAATGCTTCACAGAGTTCTAAAAAACAGACACATCTCAACACCAACTGTTCAGAGGAGACTGAGTGAATCAGGCCTTCATGGTCCAATTGCTGCATCCATGCACTTATTTGACTTTCGTGACACACTGCAGCCATTACTTAAAGGTGTTAGACCAGAACCAGAACCAAGACAGGACACACTGCACCCATACAGGTGTTAGACCAGAACCAGAACCAAGACAGGACACACTGCACCCATACAGGTGTTAGACCAGAACCAGAACCAAGACGGGACACACTGCACCCATACAGGTGTTAGACCAGAACCAGAACCAAGACAGGACACACTGCACCCATACAGGTGTTAGACCAGAACCAGAACCAAGACGGGACACACTGCACCCATACAGGTGTTAGACCTGAACCAGAACCAAGACAGGACACACTGCACCCATACAGGTGTTAGACCAGAACCAGAACCAAGACAGGACACACTGCACCCATACAGGTGTTAGACCTGAACCAGAACCAAGACAGGACACACTGCACCCATACAGGTGTTAGACCAGAACCAGAACCAAGACAGGACACACTGCAGCCGTTACATACAGGTGTTAGACCAGAACCAGAACCAGGACAGGACACAGGGCAGTAAACGGAACTCACTCAACTTTTGTCATCTTTAGTCCCCTGAACTCAGTGACTTTAACCAGTCTGTAAGTTCTATGTAGAGAGAGAGAGAGAGACTGGCAAAGAGAGGGAGAGGATTGAGAAAACAGATGGAGAGAGATGGCGAGAGAGAGAGGGAGAGCGTGAGAGATGATGGAGGAGAATGAGGTGGCGATGATCTGCATTATTTAAACATGATGAAATATTCACCAAGTAAAGATGGTGGAGAAACAACCACTTAAGTCTCCAGTTTGGTTTAGTTCTCTCTCTGTGGGAACGCGTGTTATGTTGCACAACTGCCTCTGACGCACGGGGGGCTGCTCTGTGACGACGGTTTAGAAAAGTGTTAACGGGGAAAAAAAAACTTCCTCCACACGTTTAGGTGGAGAGAGGTGGGGAGAGGTGGGTTGAGGTGGAGAGAGATGGGTTAAGGTGGGTTGAGGTGGAGAGAGGTGGGTTAAGGTGGAGAGAGGTGGGTTAAGGTGGAGAGAGGTGGGTTGAGGTGGAGAGAGGTGGGGAGAGGTGACGAGAGTTGGGTTAACTTGGAGAGAGGTGGGTTGAGGTGGAGAGAAGTGGAGAGTGGTGGGTTGAGGTGGGTTGAGGTGGAGAGAGGTGGGTTGAGGTGGAGAGAAGTGGAGAGAGGTGGGTTGAGATGGAGAGAGGTGGGTTGAGGTGGAGAGAGGTGGAGAGAGGTGGGTTAAAGTAGAGAGGGGGTTGAGGTGGAGAGAGGTGGGTTAAGGTGGAGAGAGGTGGGTTGAGGTGGGTTAAGGTAGAGAGGGGATTGAGGTGGAGAGAGGTGGGTTAAGGTGGAGAGAAGTGGAGAGAGGTGGGTTGAGGTGGAGAGAGGTGGAGAGAGGTGGGTTGAGGTGGCGAGAGGTGGAGAGAGGTGGAGAGTGGTGTGTTTAGGTGGAGAGAGGTGTGTTGAGGTGGCGAGAGGTGGAGAGAGGTGGGTTGAGGTGGAGAGAGGTGGGTTGAGGTGGAGAGAGATGGGTTGAGGTGGAGAGAGATGGGTTGAGGTGGAGAGAGATGGGTTGAGGTGGCGAGAGTTGGGTTAAGGTGGAGAGAAGTGGAGAGAGTTGGGTTGAGGTGGAGAGAGTTGGGTTGAGGTGGAGAGAGTTGGGTTGAGGTGGAGAGAGTTGGGTTGATGTGGAGAGAGTTGGGTTGATGTGGAGAGAGGTGGGTTGAGGTGGAGAGAGGTGGGTTGAGGTGGAGAGAGGTGGGTTGAGGTGGAGAGAGGTGGGTTGAGGTGGAGAGAGGTGGGTTGAGGTGGAGAGAGTTGGGTTGAGGTGGAGAGTTGGGTTGAGGTGGGTTGAGGTGGAGAGAGGTGGGTTGAGGTGGAGAGAGGTGGGTTGAGGTGGAGAGAGATGGGTTGAGGTGGAGAGAGGTGGCGAGAGGTGGGTTAAGGTGGAGAGAGGTGGGTTGAGGTGGCGAGAGGTGGGTTAAGGTGGCGAGAGGTGGGTTGAGGTGGCGAGAGGTGGGTTGAGGTGGGTTAAGGTGGAGAGAGGTGGGTTAAGGTGGAGAGAGGTGGGTTAAGGTGGAGAGAGGTGGTTTAAGGTGGAGAGAGGTGGGTTAAGGTGGAGAGAGGTGGGTTAAGGTGGAGAGAGGTAGGTTGAGGTGACGAGAGGTGCGTTAAGTTGGAGAGAGTTGGGGAGAGTTGACGAGAGTTGGGTTAAGGTGGAGAGAGGTGGGTTGAGGTGGAGAGAAGTGGAGAGAGGTGGGTTGAGGTGGAGAGAGGTGGGTTGAGGTGGGTTAAGGTGGAGAGAGGTGGGTTAAGGTGGAGAGAGGTGGGTTAAGGTGGAGAGAGGTGGGTTAAGGTGGAGAGAGGTGGGTTAAGGTGGAGAGAGGTGGGTTAAGGTGGAGAGAGGTGGGTTAAGGTGGAGAGAGGTGGGTTAAGGTGGAGAGAGGTGGGTTAAGGTGGAGAGAGGTGGGTTAAGGTGGAGAGAGGTGGGTTAAGGTGGAGAGAGGTGGGTTAAGGTGGAGAGAGGTGGGTTAAGGTGGAGAGAGGTGGGTTAAGGTGGAGAGAGGTGGGTTAAGGTGGAGAGAGGTAGGTTGAGGTGACGAGAGGTGGGTTAAGTTGGAGAGAGTTGGGGAGAGTTGACGAGAGTTGGGTTAAGGTGGAGAGAGGTGGGTTGAGGTGACGAGGTGGGTTGAGGTGGAGAGAAGTGGAGAGAGGTGGGTTGAGGTGGAGAGAGGTGGGTTGAGGTGGAGAGAGGTGGGTTGGGGTGGAGAGAGGTGGCGAGAGGTGGGTTAAGGTGGAGAGAGGTGGGTTAAGGTGGAGAGAGGTGGGTTAAGGTGGAGAGAGGTGGCGAGAGGTAGGTTGAGGTGACGAGGTGGGTTGAAAGGACGAGGTGGGTTGAGGTGGAGAGAGGTGGAGAGAGGTGGCGAGAGGTGGGTTAAGGTGGAGAGAGGTGGAGAGAGATGGGTTGAGGTGGAGAGAGGTGGGTTGAGGTGGAGAGAGGTGGGTTGAGGTGGAGAGGTGGCTTAAGGTGGAGAGAGAGGTGGGTTGAGGTTGGTTAAGGTGGAGAGAGGTGGGTTAATGTGGAGAGAGGTGGGTTAATGTGGAGAGAGGTGGGTTAATGTGGAGAGAGGTGGGTTAAGGTGGAGAGAGAGGTGGGTTAAGGTGGAGAGAGAGGTGGAGAGAGTTGGGTTAAGGTGGAGAGAGTTGGGTTAAGGTGGAGAGAGGTGGGGAGAGAGGTGGGTTAAGGTGGAGAGGGGTGGGTTAAGGTGGAGAGGGGTGGGTTAAGGTGGAGAGGGGTGGGTTAAGGTGGAGAGGGGTGGGTTAAGGTGGAGAGGGGTGGGTTAAGGTGGAGAGGGGTGGGTTAAGGTGGACAGAGGTGGGTTAAGGTGGAGAGGGGTGGGTTAAGGTGGAGAGGGGTGGGTTAAGGTGGAGAGGGGTGGGTTAAGGTGGAGAGGGGTGGGTTAAGGTGGAGAGGGGTGGGTTAAGGTGGAGAGGGGTGGGTTAAGGTGGACAGAGGTGGGTTAAGGTGGAGAGAGGTGGGTTGAGGTGGAGAGATAGGTGGGTTAAGGTGGAGAGGGGTGGGTTAAGGTGGAGAGGGGTGGGTTAAGGTGGAGAGGGGTGGGTTAAGGTGGAGAGGGGTGGGTTAAGGTGGAGAGGGGTGGGTTGAGGTGGAGAGATAGGTGGGTTAAGGTGGAGAGGGGTGGGTTAAGGTGGAGAGGGGTGGGTTAAGGTGGAGAGGGGTGGGTTAAGGTGGAGAGGGGTGGGTTAAGGTGGAGAGGGGTGGGTTAAGGTATGCCTAAACCACTCTCTGATGCAGGTACTGCTCAGTGATGCCAGATGGGAGGTTTTATAATGTGTAAATTGTCCTTTTAATAGCTTTAATAGGTAGATGGAGGTTTAATAATATTTAATAACTTTATTCGGTAGATGGAGGTTTAATAATATTTAATAACTTTAATAGGTAGATGGATAGACAGAAGGTTTAATAGCTTTGATAGTAACTTAACATTAGTATTAAGTAGTGGTCAGATATTAAATCAACATTTCATCTAACCATGAGGAAGAGTGTGTAGAAATGTATCACATTTATGGACAGAAACTGAATATAACTGGATTATATAATATCCACAGAATACATTGATGTGTATTAAGGTCTGTGTCTGTGTCATGTATGTATGTATGTATGTATGTGTGTATGTGTGTCTGTGTGTGTGTGTGTGTGTGTGTGTGTGTGTGTGTGTGTGTGTGGGGTTTCCCAGGTGGAGTTTGAGGATGGTTCCCAGGTGGTAGCTAAGCGAGAGGATGTCTATACTCTGGATGAAGACCTTCCCAAAAAGGTGAAAGGGCGACTCGTAAGTACTGCCCTCGCTGAACATCTACTGGCCTGTGTGGTCCTGTGTTGTTTATAGTGTGATATGATGCTATTATACACTACATGACCAAAAGTATGTGGATAGATATAGATATATACTATACTAGAATGTATAGACTCTGATCTATATACTATACTAGACTGACTGTATGGACTCTGATCTATATACTATACTAGACTGACTGTATCTACTAGACTGACTGTATCTACTATACTAGACTGACTGTATCTACTAGACTGACTGTATCTACTATACTAGACTGACTGTATCTACTAGACTGACTGTATCTACTAGACTGACTGTATCTACTATACTAGACTGACTGTATCTACTATACTAGACTGACTGTATCTACTATACTAGACTGACTGTATCTACTAGACTGACTATATATACTAGACTGACTGTATCTACTATACTAGACTGACTATATCTACTATACTAGACTGACTGTATATACTATACTAGACTGACTGTAAATACTATACTAGACTGACTGTATCTACTATACTAGACTGACTGTATCTACTATACTAGACTGACTGTATCTACTATACTAGACTGACTGTATCTACTATACTAGACTGACTGTATATACTATACTAGACTGACTGTATCTACTATACTATACTGTATCTACTATACTAGACTGACTGTATATACTATACTATACTGTATCTACTATACTAGACTGACTATATATACTATACTATACTGTATCTACTAGACTGACTGTATCTACTAGACTGACTGTATCTACTATACTAGACTGACTGTATCTACTATACTAGACTGACTGTATCTACTATACTAGACTGACTGTATCTACTATACTAGACTGACTGTATCTACTATACTAGACTGACTGTATCTACTATACTGACTGTATCTACTATACTAGACTGACTGTATCTACTATACTGACTGTATCTACTATACTAGACTGACTGTATCTACTATACTGACTGTATCTACTATTCTAGACTGACTGTATCTACTATACTAGACTGACTGTATCTACTATACTAGACTGACTGTATCTACTATACTAGACTGACTGTATCTACTAGACTGACTGTATCTACTATACTATACTGACTGTATCTACTATACTAGACTGACTGTATCTACTATACTAGACTGACTGTATCTACTATACTAGACTGACTGTATATACTATACTATACTGACTGTATCTACTATACTAGACTGACTGTATCTACTATACTAGACTGACTGTATCTACTATACTAGACTGACTGTATCTACTATACTAGACTGACTGTATCTACTATTCTAGACTGACTGTATCTACTATACTAGACTGACTGTATCTACTATACTAGACTGACTGTATCTACTATACTAGACTGACTGTATCTACTATACTGACTGTATCTACTATACTAGACTGACTGTATCTACTAGACTGACTGTATCTACTATACTAGACTGACTGTATCTACTAGACTGACTGTATCTACTATACTAGACTGACTGTATCTACTATACTAGACTGACTGTATCTACTATACTGACTGTATCTACTATACTAGACTGACTGTATCTACTATACTGACTGTATCTACTATACTAGACTGACTGTATCTACTAGACTGACTGTATCTACTATACTAGACTGACTGTATCTACTATACTAGACTGACTGTATCTACTATACTGACTGTATCTACTATACTGACTGTATCTACTATACTAGACTGACTGTATCTACTAGACTGACTGTATCTACTATACTAGACTGACTGTATCTACTATACTAGACTGACTGTATCTACTAGACTGACTGTATCTACTAGACTAGACTGACTGTATCTACTATACTAGACTGACTATCTACTAGACTGACTGTATCTACTAGACTGACTGTATCTACTAGACTGACTGTATCTACTATACTAGACTGACTGTATCTACTATACTAGACTGACTGTATCTACTATACTAGACTGACTGTATCTACTATACTAGACTGACTGTATCTACTATACTAGACTGACTGTATCTACTAGACTGACTGTATCTACTAGACTGACTGTATCTACTATACTAGACTGACTGTATCTACTATACTAGACTGACTGTATCTACTAGACTGACTGTATCTACTAGACTGACTGTATCTACTATACTAGACTGACTGTATCTACTATACTAGACTGACTGTATCTACTATACTAGACTGACTGTATCTACTATACTGACTGTATCTACTATACTAGACTGACTGTATCTACTAGACTGACTGTATCTACTATACTAGACTGACTGTATCTACTATACTAGACTGACTGTATCTACTAGACTGACTGTATCTACTATACTAGACTGACTGTATCTACTAGACTGACTGTATCTACTATACTAGACTGACTGTATCTACTAGACTGACTGTATCTACTAGACTGACTGTATCTACTATACTAGACTGACTGTATCTACTATACTAGACTGACTGTATCTACTATACTAGACTGACTGTATCTACTATACTGACTGTATCTACTATACTAGACTGACTGTATCTACTAGACTGACTGTATCTACTATACTAGACTGACTGTATCTACTATACTAGACTGACTGTATCTACTAGACTGACTGTATCTACTAGACTAGACTGACTGTATCTACTATACTAGACTGACTATCTACTAGACTGACTGTATCTACTAGACTGACTGTATCTACTAGACTGACTGTATCTACTATACTAGACTGACTGTATCTACTATACTAGACTGACTGTATCTACTATACTAGACTGACTGTATCTACTATACTAGACTGACTGTATCTACTATACTAGACTGACTGTATCTACTATACTGACTGTATCTACTATACTAGACTGACTGTATCTACTAGACTGACTGTATCTACTAGACTGACTGTATCTACTATACTAGACTGACTGTATCTACTATACTAGACTGACTGTATCTACTATACTAGACTGACTGTATCTACTATACTGACTGTATCTACTATACTAGACTGACTGTATCTACTAGACTGACTGTATCTACTATACTAGACTGACTGTATCTACTAGACTGACTGTATCTACTATACTAGACTGACTGTATCTACTATACTAGACTGACTGTATCTACTATACTAGACTGACTGTATCTACTATACTAGACTGACTGTATCTACTATACTAGACTGACTGTATAGACTCTGATCTATATACTATACTACTATACTAGACTGACTGTATCTACTAGACTGACTGAATGGACTCGGATCTATATACCATACTACTATACTAGACTGACTGTATATACTATACTAGACTGACTATGGACTCAGATCTATATACTATACTACTATACTAGACTGACTGTATCTACTATACTAGACTGACTATGGACTCAGATCTATAGACTATACTACTATACTAGACTGACTGTATCTACTATACTAGACTGACTGAATGGACTCGGATCTATATACTATACTACTATACTAGACTGACTGTATATACTATACTATACTAGACTGACTATGGACTCAGATCTATATACTATACTACTATACTAGACTGACTGTATCTACTATACTAGACTGACTATGGACTCAGATCTATATACTATACTTGACTCACTGTATGGATTGATCTACAGTGGGGCAAAAAAGTATTTAGTCAGCCACCAATTGTGCAAGTTCTCCCACTTAAAAAGATGAGAGAGGCCTGTAATTTTCATCATAGGTACACTTCAACTATGACAGACAAAATGAGAACAAAAATCCAGAAAATCACATTGTAGGATTTTTAATGAATTTATTTGCAAATTATGGTGGAAAATAAGTATTTGGTCACCTACAAACAAGCAAGATTTCTGGCTCTCACAGACCTGTAACTTCTTCTTTAAGAGGCTCCTCTGTCCTTTACTTGTTACCTGTATTAATGGCACCTGTTTGAACTTGTTATCAGTATAAAAGACACCTGTCCACAACCTCAAACAGTCACACTACAAACTCCACTATGGCCAAGACCAAAGAGCTGTCAAAGGACACCATACTAGACTGACCAGATCTACTATACTAACTGACTGTGTCTACTATACTAGACTGACTGTATCTACTATACTAGACTGACTGTATCTACTATACTAGACTGACTGTATCTACTATACTAGACTGACTGTATCTACTATACTAGACTGACTGTATCTACTATACTAGACTGACTGTATCTACTATACTAGACTGACTGTATCTACTATACTAGACTGACTGTATAGACTCTGATCTATATACTATACTACTATACTAGACTGACTGTATCTACTATACTAGACTGACTGTATCTACTATACTAGACTGACTGTATAGACTCTGATCTATATACTATACTACTATACTAGACTGACTGTATCTACTATACTAGACTGACTGTATCTACTATACTAGACTGACTGTATAGACTCAGATCTATATACTATACTACTATACTAGACTGACTGTATATACTATACTAGACTGACTATCTATGGTACTAGACTGACTGTATAGACTCTGATCTATATACTATACTACTATACTAGACTGACTATATCTACTATACTAGACTGACTGTATCTACTGTACTAGACTGACTGTATGGACTCTGACTCTATGTACCACATTTGTACCTGTATGTTTATCTCCTTCTCTCCTCTCTCCTTCTCTCCAGTCGACGGCATCCAGCATGCGTTTCCAGGACGCCTTCTTCACGACCCAGGGAGAGAGGAAGAGACAGAGAACGCCCAACTCCCGTTTCCAGAAAGACTATGTGGCCCTCCCAGGCCTCCTCACCGCCAGCCAGAGCACATGGGAGCCCCGCAGCCCTAAAGGGAAATGATAGAGGGGTGGAGAGGTGGATGGAGTGATGACAAATGAATGCACTGATGTATGTGTGCGTGGGTGTAGCTGTGGGATGTGAAGGTGTGTGTGTGTGTGTGTGTGTCGGGGGGGGGGGGGGGGGGGGGGGAAAGAGGGCTGGGCAGAGGACCATTTTGATTGGACTGTATTGTCCTGAAGAAAGGTTATCATGCGCGTTGTGGTGGTTACCCAGTGCTTTCTCATAAGTCAGGGAATTCAAAACAACAACAACAAATATTTGTCACCTGAGTTGCATTTTTTTTTTTTTATAATAAAAAGACAAACACACATGTTCTTTGTATATCTACAAAAACAAACGGAGCTTCTTCTTCTTCTAAACAAGCCTACAATACAGTAACGTTTTGGAATCTGTTGTGTCTACATGAGGATTAGGAATCTGTTGTGTCTACATGAGGATTTGGAATCTGTTGTATCTACATGAGGATTTGGAATCTGTTGTGTCTACATGAGGATTTGGAATCTGTTGTAATCTACATGAGGATTTGGAATCTGTTGTATCTACATGAGGATTTGGAATCTGTTGTATCTACATGAGGATTTGGAATCTGTTGTATCTACATGAGGATTTATTTTTTAATATGAATGCATCCCCAGTCCCAGCCTGTGTCCCAAATGACACCCTATTCCCTATATACTGGGCCCTGGTTTAAAAGTAGTGCACTTCTATAAGGGAATAAGGTGCTATTTGGGAGGCTGTCCCAGTGTTTTCCCTCTCCGCATGTCAGCTGTCTTCTGCTACTTCTTCTCCTCGGCCGCGTCTCCATACTCTCAGAGCGGCTTCCTCTCCTCATTTCCTTGTATACTTGTCTCCTTTCCTTGTATCCTCCATTTCACACTGACCCCGAAAGGACTGGACAGGCGAAGGCGAACACGCGAAAGACATCGGACCGTTTTTGACATTGCTTTAATTTGTCTGGGTCTTGCCAGATCAGTGCAGATTAAGTCGAGGGGGTTGAGGAAAAAGGAGACGAGAAGAGGAAGCAACCAGAGTTGCTACTGTCGCTGTGTTGAATAAAAACACGGCGATCTAATTATTTAATTTAATATTTGTATTTATTTTTGGGGGCTTTCAAAAAAAGTTAAAGTATTGCTAACTGCTGTAAGGAAACCAATAAATAACTTCCATGTCCTGCTTTGTTTGTTATGATTTGACGAGGCAGGAGGGAGCGATGAGGCAGGAGGGAGCGATGAGGCAGGAGTGAGCGTGTTGTTGTATAGTAGAATGAATGATTTGACGAGGCAGGAGTGAGCGACGAGGCAGGAGTGAGCGACGAGGCAGGAGTGAGCGTGTTGTATAGGTAGAATGAATGATTTGATGAGGCAGGAGTGAGCGTGTTGTTGTATAGTCAGAATGAATGATTTGACGAGGCAGGAGTGAGCGTGTTGTATAGTAGAATGAATGATTTGATGAGGCAGGAGTGAGCGTGTTGTATAGGTAGAATGAATGATTTGACGAGGCAGGAGTGAGCGTGTTGTATAGTAGAGTGAATGATTTGACGAGGCAGGAGTGAGCGTGTTGTATAGGTAGAGTGAATGATTTGACGAGGCAGGAGTGAGCGTGTTGTATAGGTAGAATGAATGATTTGATGAGGCAGGAGTGAGCGTGTTGTTGTATAGTCAGAATGAATGATTTGACGAGGCAGGAGTGAGCGTGTTGTATAGTAGAATGAATGATTTGATGAGGCAGGAGTGAGCGTGATGTTGTATAGTAGAATGAATGATTTGATGAGGCAGGAGTGAGCGTGTTGTATAGGTAGAATGAATGATTTGACGAGGCAGGAGTGAGCGTGTTGTATAGGTAGAATTAATGATTTGACGAGGCAGGAGTGAGCGTGTTGTATAGTAGAGTGAATGATTTGACGAGGCAGGAGTGAGCGTGTTGTATAGGTAGAGTGAATGATTTGACGAGGCAGGAGTGAGCGTGTTGTATAGGTAGAATGAATGATTTGATGAGGCAGGAGTGAGCGTGTTGTATAGGTAGAATGAATGATTTGACGAGACAGGAGTGAGCGTGTTGTTGTATAGTAGAATGAATGATTTGATGAGGCAGGAGTGAGCGTGTTGTTGTATAGTAGAATTATTGATTTGATGAGGCAGGAGCGAGCGATGAGGCAGGAGTGAGCGTGCTGTATACTAGAATGAATGATTTGACGAGGCAGGAGTGAGCGTGCTGTATAGTAGAATGAATGATTTGACGAGGCAGGAGTGAGCGTGCTGTATAGTAGAATGAATGATTTGACGAGGCAGGAGTGAGCGTGTTGTATAGGTAGAGTGAATGATTTGATGAGGCAGGAGTGAGCGTGTTGTTGTATAGTAGAATTAATGATTTGATGAGGCAGGAGTGAGCGTGTTGTATAGTAGAATGAATGATTTGACGAGGCAGGAGTGAGCGTGATGTATAGTAGAGTGAATGATTTGATGAGGCAGGAGTGAGCGTGTTGTATAGTAGAATGAATGGTTTGATGAGGCAGGAGTGAGCGTGTTGTATAGGTAGAGTGAATGATTTGATGAGGCAGGAGTGAGCGTGTTGTATAGGTAGAATTAATGATTTGACGAGGCAGGAGTGAGCGTGTTGTATAGGTAGAATGAATGATTTGATGAGGCAGGAGTGAGCGTGTTGTATAGTAGAATGAATGATTTGATGAGGCAGGAGTGAGCGATGAGGCAGGAGTGAGCGATGAGGCAGGAGTGAGCGTGTTGTATAGGTAGAATGAATGATTTGATGAGGCAGGAGTGAGCGATGAGGCAGGAGTGAGCGTGTTGTATAGGTAGAATGAATAATTTGATGAGGCAGGAGTGGGCGATGAGGCAGGAGTGAGCGATGAGGCAGGAGTGAGCGATGAGGCAGGAGTGAGCGTGATGTATAGTAGAATGAATGATTTGATGAGGCAGGAGTGAGCGTGATGTTGTATAGTAGAATGAATGATTTGATGAGGCAGGAGTGAGCGTGATGTTGTAAAGGTAGAGTGAATGATTTGACGAGGCAGGAGTGAGCGTGATGTTGTAAAGGTAGAGTGAATGATTTGACGAGGCAGGAGTGAGCGTGTTGTATAGGTAGAGTGAATGATTTGATGAGGCAGGAGTGAGCGTGTTGTATAGTAGAATGATTTGACGAGGCAGGAGTGAGCTCCAGAGCCTTGACTGGGGTTAGAACCTAACACTATACTCCAGAGCCTTGACTGGGGTTAGAACCTACAATCGTGCTCCAGAGCCTTGACTGGGGTTAGAACCTAACACTATACTCCAGAGCCTTGACTGGGGTTAGAACCTACAATCGTGCTCCAGAGCCTTGACTGGGGTTAGAACCTCCAACCATGCTCCAGAGAGCCTTGCTCAGGGTTGGAGCCTACAACTCCTTTCTTATGGAGCACCCCCAGACAGAGATGCCAGAGTCCTGAGGCTGTCACTCACTCTCAAGCTAGGTTCAAGTCTTGAGCTTGTCATTTTTGGCCCCTCCCCATTTCTTCATGATAAATGTCGTCAGAGATCTGCTCCAGGTGTAAAGGAGCTATTGGCTTTTTGTTTTGAAGTGTAGGGTTGCCGGGACAGGGTTGATCAGTGTGGTTCCAGCTCTCACAGATGTTTCTCAAATTTCAAAGTGTTTTAGGATATTAACGTTAGGCATTAACTCTAAATGTTTTATGTTATGTTTAAGTTGGGGCAATAACTCCGAATGGTAAGGGTTAATGTTTGGCATAGGTTTAAAACAAAAAATATCAAAAACAACTTTAAATTGCTGGATTCAAACGTGCAACTTTTGGAATCAGAGGCAGATTAAAACCTACTTTGAAGGTAACATCGCTCACTGTTGCCCCTAGTGGCCGCTCACTGTTGCCACTAGTGGTCGCTCACTGTTGCCCCTAGTGGCCGCTCACTGTTGCCCCTAGTGGCCGCTCACTGTTGCCCCTAGTGGCCGCTCACTGTTGCCCCTAGTGGCCGCTCACTGTTGCCCCTAGTGGCCGCTCACTGTTGCCCCTAGTGGCCGCTCACTGTTGGACTCGTATCACAGTTGACCTGGCTGTGCAGGGACACCGACAGGGAATACGGACTCGTATCACAGTTGACCTGGCTGGGCAGGGACACCGACAGGGAATACGGACTCGTATCACAGTTGACCTGGCTGTGCAGGGACACCGATAGGGAATACGGACTCGTATCACAGTTGACCTGGCTGTGCAGGGACACCGACAGGGAATACAGACTCGTATCACAGTTGACCTGGCTGGGCAGGGACACCGACAGGGAATACGGACTCGTATCACAGTTGACCTGGCTGTGCAGGGACACTGACAGGGAATACGGACTCGTATCACAGTTGACCTGGCGACCTGGCTGTGCAGGGACACTGACAGGGAATACGGACTCGTATCACAGTTGACCTGGCTGTGCAGGGACACTGACAGGGAATACGGACTCGTATCACAGTTGACCTGGCTGTGCAGGGACACTGACAGGGAATATGGACTCGTATCACAGTTGACCTGGCTGTGCAGGGACACTGACAGGGAATACGGACTCGTATCACAGTTGACCTGGCTGTGCAGGGACACTGACAGGGAATATGGACTCGTATCACAGTTGACCTGGCTGGGCAGGGACACCGACAGGGAATACGGACTCGTATCACAGTTGACCTGGCTGTGCAGGGACACTGACAGGGAATATGGACTCGTATCACAGTTGACCTGGCTGGGCAGGGACACCGACAGGGAATACGGACTCGTATCACAGTTGACCTGGCTGTGCAGGGACACTGACAGGGAATACGGACTCGTATCACAGTTGACCTGGCTGTGCAGGGACACTGACAGGGAATACGGACTCGTATCACAGTTGACCTGGCTGGGCAGGGACACTGACAGGGAATATGGACTCGTATCACAGTTGACCTGGCTGGGCAGGGACACTGACAGGGAATACGGACTCGTATCACAGTTGACCTGGCTGGGCAGGGACACTGACAGGGAATATGGACTCGTATCACAGTTGACCTGGCTGTGCAGGGACACCGACAGGGAATACGGACTCGTATCACAGTTGACCTGGCTGTGCAGGGACACCGACAGGGAATACGGACTCGTATCACAGTTGACCTGGCTGGGCAGGGACACCGACAGGGAATATGGACTCGTATCACAGTTGACCTGGCTGTGCAGGGACACCGACAGGGAATACGGACTCGTATCACAGTTGACCTGGCTGTGCAGGGACACCGACAGGGAATATGGACTCGTATCACAGTTGACCTGGCTGTGCAGGGACACTGACAGGGAATATGGACTCGTATCACAGTTGACCTGGCTGGGCAGGGACACCGACAGGGATGGACGTGTTGTTTTCTCTACTGAACCACTGCTGTACTCAGGAGAAAAAGGTCTGGAAAAAGCTCAGTATTTTTAATAGGCTAAAACTGTTCCGGAACCACAGGATTGACCACTCACGTTTATCGCTCCCTTATAGACAGTTTACATGTGACAGCCAATCCCAGCAGCCTTGGCTGGCTCTGCAGCAGAGTCCTATGTGTAACAGCCAATCCCAGCAGCCTTGGCTGGCTCTGCAGCAGGGTCCTACGTGTGAAGACAACCCATGATAGAGAGACAGAACTGGGTTCAAACCTACAGCCCTGTGCTTTGGGGAGGAGATCCTTATGCCAGAGCCATAGACTCCTTCACTCTCAATACAGCCCTGTGCTTTGGGGAGGAGATCCTTATGCCAGAGCCATAGACTCCTTCACTCTCAATACACTTCCTTTTTGTCATTTTTTGACATCGACGTTCACAGAAAAGTCTACTAAAGCAGAAGAGATGGGGGTTTGAACCCATAACCTCTTGGATGGAAGGCAACTTCTCAACCTGGAGGTCGCCCCCCCCCCCCCCCCCCCATAGAATTAGGAATTACAATACTAGAATGGACATTAACCTGCTTATGATGAGTTACCCATAGAATTAGGAATTACAATTCTAGAATGGACATTAACCTGCTTGTGATGGGTTAGCCATAGAATTAGGAATTACAATTCTAGAATGGACATGAACCTGCTTATGATGGGTTAGCCATAGAATTAGGAATTACAATTCTAGAATGAACCTGCTTATGATGAGTTACCCATAGAATTAGGAATTACAATTCTAGAATGGACATGAACCTGCTTATGATGGGTTAGCCATAGAATTAGGAATTACAATTCTAGAATGAACCTGCTTATGATGAGTTACCCATAGAATTAGGAATTACAATTCTAGAATGGACATGAACCTTCTTATGATGAGTTACCCATAGATTTAGCAAAGAACCTTGTGAAGATTCTGGAGGAAACAGGTACAAAAGTATCTATATCCACAGTAAAACGAGTCCTATATCGACATAATCTGAAAGGCTGCTCAGCAAGGAAGAAGCCACTGCTCCAAAACCACCATAAAAAAGCCAGACTACAGTTTGCAACTGCACATGGGGACAAAGATCGTGCTTTTTGGAGAAATGTTCTCTGGTCTGATGAAACAAAACTAGAACTGGTTGGCCATAATGATCATCGTTATGTTAAGATGAAAAATGCGGAGGCTTGCAAGCCGAAGAACACCATCCCAACCGTGAAGCATGGTGGTGGCAGCATCATGTTGTGGGGGTGTTTGCTGCAGGAGGGACTGGTGCACTTCACAAAATAGATGGCATCATGAGGCAGGAAAATTATGTGGATATATTAAAGCAACATCTCAAGACATCAGAAGTTAAAGCTTGGTCGCAAATGGGTCTTCAATGGACAATAACCCCAAGCATACTTCCTAAGTTGTGGCAAAATGGCTTAAGGATAACAAAGTCAAGGTATTGGAGTGGCCATCACAAAGCCCTGACCTCAATCACATAGAAAATTTGTGGGCAGAACTGAAAAAGCGTGTGCGAGCAAGGAGGCTTACAAACCTGACTCAGTTACACCAACTCTGTCAGGAGGAATGGGCCAAAATTCACCCAACTCATTGTGGGAAGCTTGTGGAAGGCTCCCTGAAACATTTGACTCAAGTTAAATAATGTAAAGGTAATGCTACCAAACATTCATTGAGTGTATGTAAACTTCTGACCCACTGAGAATGTGATGAAATAAATAAAACCTGAAATAAATAATTCTCTCAAATTTTATTCTGACATTTCACATTCTTAAAATGAAGTGGTGATCCTAACTGACCTAAGACGGAATTTTTACTAGGATTGAATGTTAGGAATTGTGAAAAACTGAGTTTAAATGTATTTGGCTGAGGTGTATGTAAACTTTGGACTTGAACTGTATGTGTGTGTATATATATATATAAATGTATAAATCCAAAAGTGGATGTAGCAACTACATAGTACCCTTTAAACCAATCAAAAGTGTGAGATTGAGCACGTGTCCATTATATGTACATGTTTGATCAGCATGAATTAGATTGAGCAATAAAAGCCCACACTTTTATTCCATAGGCTGGGATCCGCACTAAGCAGCTGTTGCAACAGCGCATTTGTCTGTCCACTGGTTCCAAAAATAACGATTGATAGGGAGTTTAAACTTCTAGAATTCAACCATTATTGGTTTCAAATACACATTTAGATTTGTGAACAGATATCCACAACAACCACAATCCGTAAGGCGCAAATAGCTAAATGAGAGAGCAGCAGTGTGATTCACATCAATGCGCTATGTAGATATCAATAATAAGTGATATCCGTATCACCGTAGACTACACCACCGCCGTCATCCTTACCTCCAAGCGTTTATTCAAGTTGGATAATCTTTGGATGCCGACAGCAGTCGCGCCATTGGAAGACATACAGTAGCTTGGACTGTAGTCTACAAAAGCCTATTCCTGCTCTTTTCCCGCGATTGATCAAACACATTTGGTGTGTCATCGTAGTGGTCTCTGATTGGTGGTCATAATTTGGTGTGTCATCATAGTGGTCTCTGATTGGTGGTCATCATTTGGTGTGTCATCATAGTGGTCTCTGATTGGTGGTCATCATTTAGTGTATCATCATAGTGGTCTCTGACTTGGGGTCAAACTCGCTCAGGTGGAACAAACTTAAATTTGCGCCTTTCCCCCCCCCAATTCTAATTTGAATGTCATTGAAGTGTCAAATATGTTTTTTTTTCTCGCAAACACCCTTTCTGAATTTAAAAGTAATCCTCAAAGTAATCATCTAGTTTTGCAAAAGTATCTGTAATCTGATTACAATATTTTTTAGCTGGTAATGTAACGGATTACAGTTACATTTCTTTGTAATCCCGTAAATGCAAAGGCATACGTTACATGTAATCCGTTACTCCCCAACCCTGGTGACAACATATATATTATAAAGATAACTTTATCCCATTACTTAACAATATGAAAGCAGATCTGATTAAATGGAACAATCTTCCCATAAATCTTAGTAGAATAAACCTCTTCAGAATGGTATGGCTCCGAAAGTTGTTATATTTTTTCTCGGTAACACCAATTACCCCACCGAAGACATTCTTTAAAAAAAAAAAAAAGTATACTCCGTCATAAGACTATATGGGCTAATAAAACTCATAGAACAATAAAGCCAATTTTTCATCCTCCTAAATCTGAGGGTGGTTTTAACCTTCCAGATTTGGAATTGTATCGATTTGCCACCCAGGGTTTTTACAGTTAAATGCGCTAAAGCGGAACAATGGGCACATGTTGAAGATACTCATCCCCTTTTCACGTTTCTGTTTTCAAAGGATACAATTTAGAACATTGACAACGTCATAGTTAAGAACACTACAACAATATGGAAGACAATGAAACATTCTATAAGAACCAAAATCACTCCCTACAAAACATCACCCTATGAAACAATCCTTTCGGGATAGCTTTTCGGGATTTCACCGATACATTTTCCCTTAAAACTACAAGCAACAGAAACCGTAAATTACTTGGTAATAGGAAATACATGTATTTCCAAGACAGAAGTAAAAAGCAATTTTGGACTGACCAATGATAGTTATTTTCTAAATCATGCAATTTAAAAGTTTCATATCAAGAAATGTCGGATTTTAAGTATTTTGGGCGTCACAGCAATCTTGAGGGAATCCTATTTGAGTAAGAAAAGGATAATCATATGATAGATAAGATATAGAAAGCCTTGCAGAGAGCATATCCAACTGACAATCTCTTAGTACATTTTTTTTAAACAATTGGAACCAAGACTTAAAAATAACTGATATTGGCACAAGATGGAAGGAATGCTGGAACATAACTAACACAATTACAGTTAACGAAAATGTATGTTTAATCCAGTATAAACGAATGTATAGCATTTATTACATGAGACAAAATGACCAAATTCTACAGCACAACGGCAGAGTCATCTGTAAACGAACAATGACTCAATAATCCACGCCTTCTGGGAACGCTGTAAAGTTCCAAAGTTATGGGCGGTGGACAATGTACATTTGACTTTTAATCCGTCTGTCTGCATATTTGCAAGACATGGTATATGGGTGGCGTGAGATATCTGATGGGTTGGACGACAACGTTATTTAAAGATGACTGATGAGAAAAGTAACTTTAAAAAACTCTAAATCAGCCAATCCTCCGTCGTTAATACAATGGAACGGTGAAACGCGTCATTATCTAAATGTTGAAAATGTGTGGGTGACGGGAGAGAAACGAAATTGTTCAGTTTGAGACCATGTGGCTGAGTGATGCGGGCGCTGGAGATGTGGGTGAGCAGGTGGGTCTGGTGCAGGCAGGGGCGGACCTAGTGATTTGGAGGCCCCAGTCTAAGGCCCCCTGCTCCTCTGCTTGCTCATAAAAAAAAGGGTTTTATAATAAATATGTCATTTAACCGTAAAAATGTATTACCATTTCATGTCACGATCGTCAAACAAATCCCTTCAAAAAGTAGGTTCTTCATCCCAAAATTATTCCAATATCCGAACACTGCAATGTGCACCCGCCAATTTTCCTTCAATTCGCCAGTGGCTGAAAGACATTTCCCCCGGAGAAAGCACCCGAGCAAGCGAAACAGCGCTCCTCTGTCTTACTCTATGTAGCCCATGTATCTGATGTTGTCCGGACAAAAAAAAAAAGAAAAAAGTTTGACAAATTGTATGTTGCCACGGCAGCAACATGCCAAATTATTTTGGGATAGACAGCTTCAGATAGATGGGCTACACCTACATGTCCTCTGTCTCCATGACGATGGCAGTTTTTATCACCAGCGCTTGTCTTTTTTACAAAATAATAGTTCAATCAGGGATGGAGACCCGTTGTAAATTAGGGATGGAGACCCAGTGTAAATTAGGGATGGAGAACCGGTGTAAATCAGGGATGGAGACCCGGTGTAAATTAGGGATGGAGACCCGGTGTAAATTAGGGATGGAGACCCGGTGAGACCCGGTGTAAATCAGGGATGGAGACCCGGTGTAAATCAGGGATGGAGACCCGGTGTAAATTAGGATGGAGACCCGGTGAGACCCGGTGTAAATCAGGGATGGAGACCCGGTGTAAATTAGGGATGGAGACCCGGTGTAAATCAGGGATGGAGACCCGGTGTAAATTAGGGATGGAGACCCGTTGTAAATTAGGGATGGAGACCCGGTGTAAATTAGGGATGGAGACCCGGTGTAAATCAGGGATGGAGACCCGGTGTAAATTAGGGATGGAGACCCGTTGTAAATTAGTGATGGAGACCCAGTGTAAATTAGGGATGGAGACCCGGTGTAAATCAGGGATGGAGACCCGGTGTAAATCAGGGATGGAGACCCGGTGTAAATTAGGGATGGAGACCCAGTGTAAATTAGGGATGGAGACCCGGTGTAAATCAGGGATGGAGACCCAGTGTAAATTAGGGATGGAGACCCGGTGAGACCCGGTGTAAATCAGGGATGGAGACTCGGTGTAAATCAGGGATGGAGACCCGGTGTAAATCAGGGATGGAGACCCGGTGTAAATCAGGGATGGAGACCCGGTGTAAATTAGGGATGGAGACCCGGTGTAAATCAGGGATGGAGACCCGGTGTAAATCAGGGATGGAGACCCGGTGTAAATTAGGGATGGAGACCCGGTGTAAATCAGGGATGGAGACCCGGTGTAAATCAGGGATGGAGACCCGGTGTAAATCAGGGATGGAGACCCGGTGTAAATCAGGGATGGAGACCCGGTGGAGACATTTATTACATCAATTTTTCCATTATTAAAGTGGCTAGAGTTTAGTTAGTATGTTGGCAGCAGTTTTTCCTCCTATTTTTTCTTCCATTATCTGCAACGTTGCAAACTAGCATTCAGAACAACTGTCTTCAAAATGTGTCCTTCCCAAGCCCACAACCTCTCTGATATCACAGCCAGTTCTTCTGGTATAGGTGACAATGATAATTATTGAAGCCCACAACCTCTCTGATATCACAGCCAGTTCTTCTGGTATAGGTGACAATGATAATTATTGAAGCCCACAACCTCTCTGATATCACAACCAGTTCTTCTGGTATATGTGACAATGATAATTGTTGAAGCCCACAACCTCTCTGATATCACAACCAGTTCTTCTGGTATATGTGACAATGATATTTGTTGAAGCCCACAACCTCTCTGATATCACAGCCAGTTATTCTGGTATAGGTGACAATGATAATTGTTGAAGCCCACAACCTCTCTGATATCACAGCCAGTTCTTCTGGTATAGGTGACAATGATATTTGTTGAAGCCCACAACCTCTCTGATATCACAGCCAGTTCTTCTGGTATATGTGACAATGATAATTGTTGAAGCCCACAACCTCTCTGATATCACAGCCAGTTCTTCTGGTATAGGTGACAATGATAATTGTTGAAGCCCACAACCTCTCTGATATCACAGCCAGTTCTTCTGGTATAGGTGACAATGATAATTGTTGAAGCCCACAACCTCTCTGATATCACAGCCAGTTCTTCTGGTATAGGTGACAATGATAATTGTTGAAGCCCACAACCTCTCTGATATCACAGCCAGTTCTTCTGGTATATGTGACAATGATAATTGTTGAAGCCCACAACCTCTCTGATATCACAACCAGTTCTTCTGGTATATGTGACAATGATAATTGTTGAAGCCCACAACCTCTCTGATATCACAGCCAGTTATTCTGGTATATGTGACAATGATAATTGTTGAAGCCCACAACCTCTCTGATATCACAGCCAGTTCTTCTGGTATATGTGACAATGATAATTGTTGAAGCCCACAACCTCTCTGATATCACAGCCAGTTATTCTGGTATATGTGACAATGATAATTGTTGAAGCCCACAACCTCTCTGATATCACAGCCAGTTCTTCTGGTATATGTGACAATGATAATTGTTGAAGCCCACAACCTCTCTGATATCACAGCCAGTTCTTCTGGTATATGTGACAATGATAATTGTTGAAGCCCACAACCTCTCTGATATCACAGCCAGTTCTTCTGGTATATGTGACAATGATAATTGTTGAAGCCCACAACCTCTCTGATATCACAGCCAGTTCTTCTGGTATAGGTGACAATGATAATTGTTGAAGCCCACAATCTCTCTGATATCACAGCCAGTTCTTCTGGTATAGGTGACAATGATAATTGTTGAAGCCCACAACCTCTCTGATATCACAGCCAGTTCTTCTGGTATAGGTGACAATGATAATTGTTGAAGCCCACAACCTCTCTGATATCACAGCCAGTTCTTCTGGTATATGTGACAATGATAATTGTTGAAGCCCACAACCTCTCTGATATCACAACCAGTTATTCTGGTATATGTGACAATGATAATCGTTGAAGCCCACAACCTCTCTGATATCACAACCAGTTATTCTGGTATATGTGACAATGATAATTGTTGAAGCCCACAACCTCTCTGATATCACAGCCAGTTCTTCTGGTATAGGTGACAATGATAATTGTTGAAGCCCACAACCTCTCTGATATCACAGCCAGTTCTTCTGGTATAGGTGACAATGATAATTATTGAAGCCCACAACCTCTCTGATATCACAGCCAGTTCTTCTGGTATAGGTGACAATGATAATTGTTGAAGCCCACAACCTCTCTGATATCACAGCCAGTTCTTCTGGTATATGTGACAATGATAATTGTTGAAGCCCACAACCTCTCTGATATCACAGCCAGTTCTTCTGGTATAGGTGACAATGATAATTATTGAAGCCCACAACCTCTCTGATATCACAGCCAGTTCTTCTGGTATATGTGACAATGATAATTGTTGAAGCCCACAACCTCTCTGATATCACAGCCAGTTCTTCTGGTATATGTGACAATGATAATTGTTGAAGCCCACAACCTCTCTGATATCACAGCCAGTTCTTTTGGTATATCTGACAATGATAATTGTTGAAGCCCACAACCTCTCTGATATCACAGCCAGTTCTTCTGGTATAGGTGACAATGATAATTGTTGAAGCCCACAACCTCTCTGATATCACAGCCAGTTCTTCTGGTATAGGTGACAATGATAATTGTTGAAGCCCACAACCTCTCTGATATCACAGCCAGTTCTTCTGGTATAGGTGACAATGATAATTGTTGAAGCCCACAACCTCTCTGATATCACAGCCAGTTCTTCTGGTATAGGTGACAATGATAATTGTTGAAGCCCACAACCTCTCTGATATCACAGCCAGTTCTTCTGGTATATGTGACAATGATAATTGTTGAAGCCCACAACCTCTCTGATATCACAGCCAGTTCTTCTGGTATATGTGACAATGATAATTGTTGAAGCCCACAACCTCTCTGATATCACAGCCAGTTCTTCTGGTATAGGTGACAATGATAATTATTGAAGCCCACAACCTCTCTGATATCACAGCCAGTTCTTCTGGTATATGTGACAATGATAATTGTTGAAGCCCACAACCTCTCTGATATCACAGCCAGTTCTTCTGGTATATGTGACAATGATAATTGTTGAAGCCCACAACCTCTCTGATATCACAACCAGTTCTTCTGGTATATGTGACAATGATAATTGTTGAAGCCCACAACCTCTCTGATATCACAACCAGTTCTTCTGGTATATGTGACAATGATAATTGTTGAAGCCCACAACCTCTCTGATATCACAACCAGTTCTTCTGGTATATGTGACAATGATAATTGTTGAAGCCCACAACCTCTCTGATATCACAGCCAGTTCTTCTGGTATATGTGACAATGATAATTGTTGAAGCCCACAACCTCTCTGATATCACAACCAGTTCTTCTGGTATATGTGACAATGATAATTGTTGAAGCCCACAACCTCTCTGATATCACAGCCAGTTCTTCTGGTATATGTGACAATGATAATTGTTGAAGCCCACAACCTCTCTGATATCACAGCCAGTTCTTCTGGTATATGTGTCAATGATAATTGTTGAAGCCCACAACCTCTCTGATATCACAGCCAGTTCTTCTGGTATAGGTGACAATGATAATTGTTGAAGCCCACAATCTCTCTGATATCACAGCCAGTTCTTCTGGTATAGGTGACAATGATAATTGTTGAAGCCCACAACCTCTCTGATATCACAGCCTGTTCTTCTGGTATAGGTGACAATGATAATTGTTGAAGCCCACAACCTCTCTGATATCACAGCCAGTTCTTCTGGTATATGTGACAATGATAATTGTTGAAGCCCACAACCTCTCTGATATCACAACCAGTTATTCTGGTATATGTGACAATGATAATCGTTGAAGCCCACAACCTCTCTGATATCACAACCAGTTATTCTGGTATATGTGACAATGATAATTGTTGAAGCCCACAACCTCTCTGATATCACAGCCAGTTCTTCTGGTATAGGTGACAATGATAATTGTTGAAGCCCACAACCTCTCTGATATCACAGCCAGTTCTTCTGGTATAGGTGACAATGATAATTATTGAAGCCCACAACCTCTCTGATATCACAGCCAGTTCTTCTGGTATAGGTGACAATGATAATTGTTGAAGCCCACAACCTCTCTGATATCACAGCCAGTTCTTCTGGTATATGTGACAATGATAATTGTTGAAGCCCACAACCTCTCTGATATCACAGCCAGTTCTTCTGGTATAGGTGACAATGATAATTATTGAAGCCCACAACCTCTCTGATATCACAGCCAGTTCTTCTGGTATATGTGACAATGATAATTGTTGAAGCCCACAACCTCTCTGATATCACAGCCAGTTCTTCTGGTATATGTGACAATGATAATTGTTGAAGCCCACAACCTCTCTGATATCACAGCCAGTTCTTTTGGTATATCTGACAATGATAATTGTTGAAGCCCACAACCTCTCTGATATCACAGCCAGTTCTTCTGGTATAGGTGACAATGATAATTGTTGAAGCCCACAACCTCTCTGATATCACAGCCAGTTCTTCTGGTATAGGTGACAATGATAATTGTTGAAGCCCACAACCTCTCTGATATCACAGCCAGTTCTTCTGGTATAGGTGACAATGATAATTGTTGAAGCCCACAACCTCTCTGATATCACAGCCAGTTCTTCTGGTATAGGTGACAATGATAATTGTTGAAGCCCACAACCTCTCTGATATCACAGCCAGTTCTTCTGGTATATGTGACAATGATAATTGTTGAAGCCCACAACCTCTCTGATATCACAGCCAGTTCTTCTGGTATATGTGACAATGATAATTGTTGAAGCCCACAACCTCTCTGATATCACAGCCAGTTCTTCTGGTATAGGTGACAATGATAATTATTGAAGCCCACAACCTCTCTGATATCACAGCCAGTTCTTCTGGTATATGTGACAATGATAATTGTTGAAGCCCACAACCTCTCTGATATCACAGCCAGTTCTTCTGGTATATGTGACAATGATAATTGTTGAAGCCCACAACCTCTCTGATATCACAACCAGTTCTTCTGGTATATGTGACAATGATAATTGTTGAAGCCCACAACCTCTCTGATATCACAACCAGTTCTTCTGGTATATGTGACAATGATAATTGTTGAAGCCCACAACCTCTCTGATATCACAACCAGTTCTTCTGGTATATGTGACAATGATAATTGTTGAAGCCCACAACCTCTCTGATATCACAGCCAGTTCTTCTGGTATATGTGACAATGATAATTGTTGAAGCCCACAACCTCTCTGATATCACAACCAGTTCTTCTGGTATATGTGACAATGATAATTGTTGAAGCCCACAACCTCTCTGATATCACAGCCAGTTCTTCTGGTATATGTGACAATGATAATTGTTGAAGCCCACAACCTCGTGGTTACGAGACATCAGCTCTAACACCCAGAAGAGTCAACTTCACTGCACATCACAGCAGCTGTATATTTCATTTGGAGAATTGGACAGTACATCTCCAGGAAGAGGGTTGGACTGATAACCTACAGGACAGTACATCTCCAGGAAGAGGGTTGGACTGATAACCTACAGGACAGTACATCTCCAGGAAGAGGGTTGGACTGAAAACCTACAGGACAGTAGATCTCCAGGAAGAGGGTTGGACTGAAAACTTACAGGACAGTAGATCTCCAGGAAGAGGGTTGGACTGTAAACCTACAGGACAGTAGATCTCCAGGAAGAGGGTTGGACTGAAAACCTACAGGACAGTAGATCTCCAGGAAGAGGGTTGGACTGTAAACCAACAGGACAGTAGATCTCCAGGAAGAGGGTTGGACTGTAAACCAACAGGACAGTAGATCTCCAGGAAGAGGGTTGGACTGTAAACCAACAGGACAGTAGATCTCCAGGAAGAGGGTTGGACGGAAAACCTACAGGACAGTAGATCTCCAGGAAGAGGGTTGGACTGATAACCTACAGGACAGTAGATCGCCAGGAAGAGGGTTGGACTGTAAACCAACAGGACAGTAGATCTCCAGGAAGAGGGTTGGACTGTAAACCAACAGGACAGTAGATCTTCAGGAAGAGGGTTGGACTGTAAACCTGCTGTGTATTTCATTTGGAGAATTTGCTAAATCTTCCCCATCAAGGTGTTTGCCAAGGGACCGTCTCAAAAGTCCTGGTAGGCTACCAATACCATGAATTGTGAAAAATACTGCAGGTGGTAACTAATAAACAACATTCTGTCATGAACAAAGAAACATGCTGGTCCATTCTCTCTCTCTCTCCCTCTTTCTCGTAGTCCTCTCTGACAGTCACACATCATCATTACTAACCTCTAAACACAAGCAGAAGCACCGACATTATTATTTTTTTCACTTGAGTTTATTTGTAACAAAAAAAACTTGTGTCGACAAAGAACAGAATTTCATACAGACCTCTTATTTTTTTTTCCAGTGTCGCCGCAGGGAACTGAAGAAAAATAGCAAAGCACTTGTTTCACTCAAAACAGAAAACCGTTTACATGTACAGGTAGTTCGGAGGTCATTTGATTATTTCCATTTTTAACACGTCATATTCTGTTTAAAATGTATCTCTTTTTTTATTTTAATAAACTCCAGTTTTATTCATCCACATGATACATTTGGGGGGGGGAAAATAACAATTTATTTATTCATTGATGTGATAGTTTATAGTTTTATTCAGTGGTAGCATGACCAGAGGGTGACATAATACACACAAGTGACCGTGATAGAAGCTTTCATTAAAATCTGTTTTTTATTTATTTAATAGTTATTTTATTTGTAGATTTTATTCTTCGTGTTCTGTGTTATTTACATATACACAATGTAGTAAACATCTAGAGTTGATCTGACAAACATAAGTTCAAGTAACATAGTTTGGGGGGATAGTGATATCAGAATCAGACATGGGGAAATCATTTCAAAAGACTGTATCTGGGCTTGATTGAGCTTGCCTGGAGCAACGGAACCAATGGAACAGTCACAAAAACAAAACACAAACCCCGCCCATCTGGCACTCCAGACAGGCCAGAGCAAACGCTTGAAGTATATTTGAACCCGTGTCTGAACAGAATCAACAAGGTGGTAGTAGTATAGTAGCTGTGCATAGTACAAAGAGAGAAAGTGCTAAATCTTCCCATCAAGGTGTTTGCCAAGGGACCGTCTCAAAAGTCCTGGTAGGCTACCAATACCATGCATATATAAAAAGACAACCGACTACGTCCCAAAACGGCTCCCTATTACCCTATATAGTGCACTACTTTTGACCTGTGCCTATGGGTAGTAGTGCACTATAAAGGGAATAGGGTGTCATTTTTTGGGACGCACACCGGCGATCCGTGTCACTGTAAGATGTACAGCGAGGTGGTGGAACAATACAAAGTTGTGAAGAATGAATGAGCGAGTTCCAAAACAATGCTTTTTTTTTCTGTGTCGTACATAGAGGACAGTGTGTAGAGAGTAAAAAAATAGGAACCGGAGCTTTGTCACATGACCAACGACAGCCGGGGGGGGACGGACGGACAACGTAATTCTAATTAAACACAGGATGTGTTTGAAATGGCACCCTAGTCCCCATATGTAGAATATACTGCGATGGATGCAGACTCAGTCAGACAAGAAGTTTCACTGTTTTCTTTCAATTAAAAAAGGGAGGTTTCAACTGGAATGGAATGTAAAAAACACAAGCATGGTGGTTTGACTGGGGCCAGAGTTACAAACAGAAGACCATGTAAAAAGCCATTGTCATGTATCTTTATATAGAAGTGTAGCTAAGTTATTACTGTGACTTGGGTTTTTTTTTCTCTCTCTCTCTCTCTCTGTCTGTGCCAAACCCATAATGGGGTTCTGTTGGAATTGGCAACTTTCACAGGAGTCAAATTGAAGTCTCTAGGGGAATACAAGAATACATACCAAGAGCCACTACCCCCTCGGTCCCAAATGGCACCCTATTCCCTATATAGTGCACTACTTTAGACCAGAACCCTATGGCACCCTATTCCCTATATAGTGCACTACTTTAGACCAGAGCCCTATGGCCCCTGGTCAAAAGTAGTGCACTCTATCAGGAATAGGGTGCAACGGGATGCAGAAAACCACTCTCATCAACAGATTTGTGCAGATAACACTTATTTTAAAATCCCATGCTGAGGTTTATCTCAGGTCCTAGCTGCTGACCATGTTGGGGTTTAAACCAAAGACATTACACTAGGTTAGCTGTTGACCATGTTGGGGTTTAAACCAAAGACATTACACTAGGTTAGCTGTTGACCATGTTGGGGTTTAAACCAAAGACATTACACTAGGTTAGCTGTTGACTGATGTGGGGTTTAAACCAAAGACATTACACTAGGTTAGCTGTTGACTGTTGTGGGGTTTAAACCAAAGACATTACACTAGGTTAGCTGTTGACCATGTTGGGGTTTAAACCAAAGACATTATACTAGGTTAGCTAGCTGCTGACCATGGTGGGGTTTAAACCAAAGACATTACACTAGGTTAGCTGCTGACCATGGTGGGGTTTAAACCAAAGACATTACACTAGGTTAGCTAGCTGTTGACCATGTTGGGGTTTAAACCAAATACATTACACTAGGTTAGCTGTTGACCATGGTGAGGTTTAAACCAAAGACATTACACTAGGTTAGCTGTTGACCATGTTGGGGTTTAAACCAAAGACATTACACTAGGTTAGCTGTTGACCATGTTGGGGTTTAAACCAAAGACATTACACTAGGTTAGCTAGCTGTTGACCATGTTGGGGTTTAAACCAAAGACATTACACTAGGTTAGCTAGCTGTTGACCATGTTGGGGTTTAAACCAAAGACATACACTAGGTTAGCTAGCTGCTGACCATGGTGGGGTTTAAACCAAAGACATTACACTAGGTTAGCTAGCTGCTGACCATGGTGGGGTTTAAACCAAAGACATTACACTAGGTTAGCTGTTGACCATGTTGGGGTGTAAACCAAAGACATTACACTAGGTTAGCTAGCTACTGACCATGGTGGGGTTTAAACCAAAGACATTACACTAGGTTAGCTGTTGACCACGTTGGGGTTTAAACCAAAGACATTACACTAGGCTAGCTGTTGACTGTTGTGGGGTTTAAACAAAATACATTACACTAGGCTAGCTGTTTACCATGTTGGGGTTTAAACCAAAGACATTACACTAGGTTAGCTAGCTGCTGACCATGGTCGGGTTTAAACCAAATACATTACACTAGGTTAGCTAGCTGCTGACCATGGTGGGGTTTAAACCAAAGACATTACACTAGGTTAGCTGTTGACCGTGTTGGGGTTTAAACCAAAGACATTACACTAGGTTAGCTGTTGACTGTTGTGGGGTTTAATCCAAAGACAATACACTAGGTTAGCTGTTGACCATGTTGGGGTTTAAACCAAAGACATTACACTAGGTTAGCTGTTGACCATGTTGGGTTTTAAACCAAAGACATTACACTAGGCTAGCTGTTGACCATGTTGAGGTTTAAACCAAAGACATTACACTAGGTTAGCTGTTGACCATGTTGGGGTTTAAACCAAAGACATTACACTAGGTTAGCTGTTGACCATGTTGGGGTTTAAACCAAAGACATTACACTAGGTTAGCTAGCTGTTGACCATGTTGGGGTTTAAACCAAAGACATTACACTAGGTTAGCTAGCTGTTGACCATGTTGGGGTTTAAACCAAAGACATACACTAGGTTAGCTAGCTGCTGACCATGGTGGGGTTTAAACCAAAGACATTACACTAGGTTAGCTAGCTGCTGACCATGGTGGGGTTTAAACCAAAGACATTACACTAGGTTAGCTGTTGACCATGTTGGGGTGTAAACCAAAGACATTACACTAGGTTAGCTAGCTACTGACCATGGTGGGGTTTAAACCAAAGACATTACACTAGGTTAGCTGTTGACCACGTTGGGGTTTAAACCAAAGACATTACACTAGGCTAGCTGTTGACTGTTGTGGGGTTTAAACAAAATACATTACACTAGGCTAGCTGTTTACCATGTTGGGGTTTAAACCAAAGACATTACACTAGGTTAGCTAGCTGCTGACCATGGTCGGGTTTAAACCAAATACATTACACTAGGTTAGCTAGCTGCTGACCATGGTGGGGTTTAAACCAAAGACATTACACTAGGTTAGCTGTTGACCGTGTTGGGGTTTAAACCAAAGACATTACACTAGGTTAGCTGTTGACTGTTGTGGGGTTTAATCCAAATACAATACACTAGGTTAGCTGTTGACCATGTTGGGGTTTAAACCAAAGACATTACACTAGGTTAGCTGTTGACCATGTTGGGTTTTAAACCAAAGACATTACACTAGGCTAGCTGTTGACCATGTTGAGGTTTAAACCAAAGACATTACACTAGGTTAGCTGTTGACTGTTGTGGGGTTTAAACCAAAGACATTACACTAGGTTAGCGGTTGACCATGTTGGGGTTTAAACCAAAGACATTACACTAGGTTAGCTGTTGACCATGTTGGGGTTTAAACCAAAGACATTACACTAGGTTAGCTGTTGACCATGTTGGGGTTTAAACCAAAGACATTACACTAGGTTAGCTAGCTGCTGACAATGTTGGGGTTTAAACCAAAGACATTACACTAGGTTAGCTGTTGACTGTTGTGGGGTTTAAACTAAAGACATTACACTAGGTTAGCTGTTGACTGTTGTGGGGTTTAAACCAGACATTACACTAGGTTAGCTGTTGACTGTTGTGGGGTTTAAACCAAAGACATTACACTAGGCTAGCTGCTGACCATGTTGGGGTTTAAACCTAAGACATTACACTAGGTTAGCTAGCTGCTGACCATGTTGGGGTTTAAACCAAAGACAGTACACTAGGTTAGCTAGCTGCTGACCATAATGGGGTTTAAACCAAAGACATTACACTAGGCTGGTCATTTGTTGCCTAGATGAAGGTGAATGAGAGAAGTGGTGAATGAAAAACAGAACCCCCCCCCCCCCCCCCCCCCGTTCCTTAATGACTCTTCCATAAACTCCCATAACATATCGTAACATACTAAAAACAACCATAACAACTAAATCCTTTACATTACACACGCAATGAACATTCCAGTAAACATACATACATACCATAACATACAATTATTACTAACAACTTAAACTTTATCAAAATAGGCGAGCATTATAAGGCACTATACAGTCTAAACTTAACAATACTTATTTGATGCTGTTTGGAAATACTACAATTTGTTTGCTCATTCATTGCTGTGATACACACAAAAGGATGACATCGTCTACTTGTGCCATGACAAGACAAAAATGTTTCTATTTCCTGGGTCAAAGGTCCTTGAAACGGACACGTTTCATTGGGCAGGTCTCAATATCAATCAAAATAACACCGTGGTGCCTGAAAAGATAGGTCCCCGTCAACATTATATACGGCGAAACTTGAGTAGTGAGACACTTGACAGAAATATAATAGTCACACATATACTTATTGCACGAGTACTGAATCAGAGAGAGAACGCTTATTTTTCTGAATCAGAGCATTCCAGTAAGAAAAATACCTTCACCCTCCCTCCTTTCCTCCATCCCTCCCTCCTTTCCTCCATCCCCCCTCCTTTCCTCCATCCCTCCCTCCTTTCCTCCATCCCCCCCTCCTTTCCTCCCTCCCTCCCTCCTTTCCTCCATCCCTCCCTCCCTCCTTTGCCCATCCCTCCCTCACTCCTTTCCTCCATCCCTCTCTCACTCCTTTCCAATCCCATCCCTCCCTCCTTCATCCATCCCTCCCTCCCTCCTTTCCTCCATCCCTCCCTACTTTCCTCCATCCCTCCCTCCTTTCCTCCATCCCTCCCTCCTTTCCTCCATCCCCCCCTCCTTTCCTCCATCCCTCCCTCCTTTCCTCCATCCCCCCTCCTTTCCTCCATCCCTCCCTCCTTTCCTCCATCCCTCCCTCCCTCCCTCCTTTCCACATCCTTTCCTCCATCCCTCCCTCCCTCCTTTCCTCCCTCCCTCCTTTCCACATCCCTCCCTCCTTTCCTCCATCCCTTCCTCCTTTCCTCCATCCCTCCCTCCCTCTTTTCCACATCCCTCCCTCCTTTCCTCCATCCCTTCCTCCTTTCCTCCATCCCTCCCTCCCTCTTTTCCACATCCCTCCCTCCTTTCCTCCATCCCTCCCTCCATCCCTCCTTTCCTCCATCCCTCCCTCCTTTCCTCCATCCCTCCCTCCCTCCTTTCCCCATCCCTCCCTCTGTTCCCCATCCCTCCCTCCCTCCTTTCCCCATCCCTCCCTCCCTCCCTCCTTTCCTCCATCCATCCCTCCCTCCTTTCCTCCATCCCTCCCTCCTTTCCCCCATCCATCCCTCCCTCCGTTCCCCATCCCTCCCTCCTTCCTTTCCCCATCCCTCCCTCTTTCCTTTCCCCATCCCTAAATCCCTCTCTCCCTCCATCCCTCCCTCCCTCTATTCCCCATCCCTCCCTCCCTCCTTTCCCCATCCCTCCCTCCCTCCTTCCCTCCCTCCATTCCTCTTTTCCTTCATCGTTGAGAGATCTCTTAGTGAAGCTTATTGGGACAAATACTTTGCTTCTATCTAGCAATTTATGTGCATACATCTGTTTCTGTCATAACTGGGCCTTTCTCGTTAGTATGTAGTATACACTGGTTAGTATACACTGGAGTACACTGTAGTATACACTGGTTAGTATACACTGGAGTACACTGTAGTATGCACTGGTTAGTATACACTGGAGTACACTGTAGTATACACTGGTTAGTATACACTGGAGTACACTGTTTAGTATCTACAGTAGTACACTGTAGTATACACTGTTTAGTATCTACAGTAGTACACTGTAGTATACACTGTTTAGTATACACAGGAATACACTGTAGTATACACTGGTTAGTATACACTGGAGTACACTGTAGTATACACTGGTTAGTATACACTGGAGTACACTGTTTAGTATCTACAGTAGTACACTGTAGTATACACTGGTTAGTATAACCTGTATACATCACTGTCTGGTGGAAAAGTTGAGTGTTTTGATAGCAGCAGAATCATACTTAGTTGGTACCTGGTCATTCAAAATGGCCGCCATGTCAAAATGGCTGCCATGTATTGGCCTTGGGTACTGAGGATTTAGGGCTAGGAGTTTAGAGTTTGGTCCTGGTCAGGTCACATGGTCAGGAAAGGAAATACTCCTAGCCCCACTTATGATTATGAGATAATGAGAAGACGAGAGTCCAGCAACCCAGTAAGGATTGATAGGGTTAAATAGAGAGAGAGAGAGACTGCAGGAACACAAAACATGACAGAGTGAGTGAGTGACACGTCGATAACGGGGTGTAAAAGTCAACTGTAAACCATTTGACTTTGCTTTGATTGTACACATTAAAACAGTAACACAGCTTTGACAACAACAACAAACAAAAAACTACAATACAAAATACATTTGTTGTGACCTTGTCGCCATCGTAGGACGAGACAAAGTCACAAGTCTGTAGTAAAAACTGAAAAAAAGATACTTACAGATCTATATAGTACTACAAAACCAGATGGATGTTGTTTATTAAACTCTGTGGGGATTTTTAACCCCTTTCCCAATTCCACTTCAATAGTGACACTTAGGCAGGTATTCAATCAAACTTGCATTTAGAAATGTTTACACAGTGTCTTCACGTACCCACACGTCTGTGAGCTGGAAGCATCTACCTGGCTGTGGTGTCTACCTGTCCGTGGAGTCTACCTGACTGGGGTGTCTACCTGGTTGTGGAGTCTACCTGGCCGTGGAGTCTACCTGGCTGTGGAGTCTACCTGTCCGTGGAGTCTACCTGGCTGTGGAGTCTACCTGGCCGTGGAGTCTACCTGGCCGTGGAGTCTACCTGGCCGTGGAGTCTACCTGTCAGTGGAGTCTACCTGACTGTGGTGTCTACCTGGTTGTGGAGTCTACCTGGCCGTGGAGTCTACCTGGCCGTGGAGTCTACCTGTCCGTGGAGTCTACCTGGCCGTGGAGTCTACCTGGCCGTGGAGTCTACCTGGCCGTGGAGTCTACCTGGCCGTGGAGTCTACCTGTCAGTGGAGTCTACCTGGCCGTGGAGTCTACCTGGCCGTGGAGTCTACCTGTCAGTGGAGTCTACCTGGCTGTGGAGTCTACCTGGCCGTGGAGTCTACCTGTCCGTGGAGTCTACCTGGCCGTGGAGTCTACCTGTCCGTGGAGTCTACCTGGCTGTGGAGTCTACCTGGCCGTGGAGTCTACCTGTCCGTGGAGTCTACCTGGCCGTGGAGTCTACCTGTCAGTGGAGTCTACCTGGCTGTGGAGTCTACCTGGCTGTGGAGTCTACCTGGCCGTCGAGTCTACCTGTCAGTGGAGTCTACCTGGCCGTGGAGTCTACCTGGCCGTGGAGTCTATCTGTCAGTGGAGTCTACCTGGCTGTGCAGTCTACCTGGCCGTGGAGTCTACCTGTCAGTGGAGTCTACCTGTCAGTGGAATCTACCTGGCCGTGGAGTCTACCTTGCCGTGGAGTCTACCTGGCCGTGGAGTCTACCTGTCCGTGGAGTCTACCTGGCCGTGGAGTCTACCTGTCAGTGGAGTCTACCTGTCAGTGGAGTCTGCCTGTCAGTGGAGTCTACCTGTCAGTGGAGTCTACCTGGCTGTGGAGTCTACCTGGCAGTGGAGTCTACCTGGCTGTGGAGTCTACCTGGCTGTGGAGTCTACCTGTCAGTGGAGTCTACCTGGCTGTGGAGTCTACCTGCCAGTGGAGTCTACCTGGCCGTGGAGTCTACCTGTCAGTGGAGTCTACCTGGCCGTGGAGTCTACCTGTCAGTGGAGTCTACCTGGCCGTGGAGTCTACCTGGCCGTGGAGTCTACCTGGCCGTGGAGTCTACCTGTCAGTGGAGTCTACCTGGCCGTGGAGTCTACCTGGCCGTGGAGTCTACCTGTCCGTGGAGTCTACCTGGCCGTGGAGTCTACCTGGCCGTGGAGTCTACCTGGCCGTGGAGTCTACCTGGCCGTGGAGTCTACCTGTCAGTGGAGTCTACCTGGCTGTGGAGTCTACCTGTCAGTGGAGTCTACCTGGCTGTGGAGTCTACCTGTCAGTGGAGTCTACCTGGCAGTGGAGTCTACCTGGCTGTGGAGTCTACCTGGCCGTGGAGTCTACCTGGCCGTGGTGTCTACCTGGCCGTGGAGTCTACCTGTCCGTGGAGTCTACCTGGCCGTGGAGTCTACCTGGCCGTGGAGTCTACCTGTCCGTGGAGTCTACCTGGCTGGGGTGTCTACCTGGCCGTGGAGTCTACCTGGCCGTGGTGTCTACCTGGCCGTGGAGTCTACCTGTCCGTGGAGTCTACCTGGCCGTGGAGTCTACCTGGCCGTGGAGTCTACCTGTCAGTGGAGTCTACCTGGCTGTGGAGTCTACCTGTCAGTGGAGTCTACCTGGCAGTGGAGTCTACCTGGCTGTGGAGTCTACCTGGCTGTGGAGTCTACCTGTCAGTGGAGTCTACCTGGCTGTGGAGTCTACCTGTCAGTAGAGTCTACCTGTCAGTGGAGTCTACCTGGCTGTGGAGTCTACCTGTCAGTAGAGTCTACCTGTCAGTGGAGTCTACCTGTCAGTGGAGTCTACCTGTCAGTGGAGTCTACCTGGCTGTGGAGTCTACCTGTCAGTGGAGTCTACCTGGCTGTGGAGTATACCTGCCAGTAGAGTCTACCTGGCTGTGGAGTCTACCTGGCTGTGGAGTCTACCTGGCAGTGGAGTCTACCTGTCAGTAGAGTCTACCTGTCAGTGGAGTCTACTTGGCTGTGGAGTCTACCTGTCAGTAGAGTCTACCTGTCAGTGGAGTCTACCTGTCAGTGGAGTCTACCTGTCTGTGGAGTCTACCTGGCAGTGGAGTCTACCTGTCAGTCCAGTCTACCTGGCCGTGGAGTCTACCTGGCCGTGGAGTCTACCTGGCCGTGGTAGGTGTTTACATCACCCCTATAACCATTCTGTCATGTCATTTGATCATTTGACTAAGGGTAAAATAAACAGCTACTGCGTAAATACCGGAATGCGGATTTGATTGAATCAAGCTCATTATTACTTAGTACTGTAGAAATATCTTCCTCCTCTTCCTCTTCTTCCTCTTCCTCCTCCTCATCTTCCTCCTCCTCTCCTTCTTCATTCACCTGAAACAACACTCCGGGGCCCAAAGAAATGTCCTCCTGGTGTGTTTCATGATCTATGATTCCAAGGTGTCTCGTTTCGTTAATACTGTTTGTTCCATTCAGTTCCACTCGTCAAAAGTCTCTCTGCATCGTCCCCACAATGTTCAATCAATCAATCCCTGACGAAAAACAGAAAGTGGACTTTCTTGATAAAAATAACAGAAAATGTCCAAAGTTGATTTGATGCTGTGTTTGTCATCTTACTGTAGTCCAGTACATATCCAGGTGGGTGTTGCTTATTACCTTTACCATGTAAAGACTTGTTCCCCTAACTGTCTATCTTTACCATGTAAAGACTTGTTCCCCTAACTGTCTACCTTTACCATGTAAAGACTTGTTCCCCTGTGAAAGAAGTGAGTTCCCCTAACTGTCTACCTTTACCATGTAAAGACTTGTTCCCCTGTGAATGAAGTGAGTTCCCCTAACCGTCTACCTTTACCATGTAAAGACTTGTTCCAATATCAATCCATTGAATCCTCAATCCATTGTTAACTAGTGCCAGTTCGCGTCCAAAATGGTGCCTTATTCCCTATATAATGCACAAAGTAGTGCACTTCTGACTGAGTAGTGAGTGGGTTTGGGTTGGGGTCTGGAGGTATCTCCCGGTCAGACACGCAAATATGGCTCAGTTTAGGTGCTCGTTTTGGGGGAGGAGTGGCGCCATGGGTGCCCTGCCCTCTGGAGGTGGTGGAGGCCTAATCTCAAATGGCCCCTATTCCCTGTGTAGCTAATCAGTAGTGCACTACTTTTGAGTGTAAACACTGGGCCAAAGAAGTGAGAATACACTGTGGTCTAAAGTAGTGCACGCCACAGGGAGTTAGGGTGTTGTTTGGGACTCAGGCCAGAGGGAGGGATTATGTTGCATAGTGGTCGAAGCTACCCAGATACTCCAGACCGGCCCGGTAACAGAACTGGTACTGGTCCTGAAACAAACAGATCAACAACAACACACCTATTACAATCATCATCAACAACAACAACAACAACATCATACCTATTACAATCAACAACAACAACAACAACATCATACCTATTACAATCATCATCAACAACAACAACAACATCATACCTATTACAATCATCATCAACAACAACAACATCATACCTATTACAATCATCATCAACAACAACATCATACCTATTACAATCATCATCATCAACAACAACAACAACATCATACCTATTACAATCATCATCAACAACAACAACAACATCATACATATTACAATCATCATCAACAACAACAACATCATACCTATTACAATCATCATCAACAACAACATCATACCTATTACAATCATCATCAACAACAACAACATCATACCTATTACAATCATCATCATCAACAACAACAACAACATCATACCTATTACAATCATCATCAACAACAACAACATCATACCTATTACAATCATCAACAACAACAACAACATCATACCTATTACAATCATCATCAACAACAACAACATCATACCTATTACAATCATCATCAACAACAACAACACACCTATTACAATCATCATCAACAACAACAACATCATACCTATTACAATCATCATCATCAACAACAACAAAAACAACACACCTATTACAATCATCATCATCATCAACAACATCATACCTATTACAATCATCATCAACAACAACATCATACCTATTACAATCATCATCAACAACAACAACAACATCATACCTATTACAATCATCATCATCATCAACAACATCATACCTATTACAATCATCATCAACAACAACAACACACCTATTACAATCATCATCAACAACAACAACATCATACCTATTATAATCATCATCAACAACAACAAACCTATTACAATCATCATCATCATCAACAACATCATACCTATTACAATCATCATCAACAACAACAACATCATACCTATTACAATCATCATCAACAACAACAACATCATACCTATTACAATCATCATCAACAACAACAACATCATACCTATTATAATCATCATCAACAACAACACACCTATTACAATCATCATCAACAACAACAACATCATACCTATTACAATCATCATCAACAACAACACACCTATTACAATCATCATCAACAACAACACACCTATTACAATCATCATCATCATCAACAACATCATACCTATTACAATCATCATCAACAACAACAACATCATACCTATTATAATCATCATCAACAACAACAACATCATACCTATTACAATCATCATCAACAACAACATCATACCTATTACAATCATCATCATCATCAACAACATCATACCTATTACAATCATCATCATCAACAACAACAACAACAACAACATCATACCTATTACAATCATCATCAACAACATCATACCTATTACAATCATCATCATCATCAACAACAACAACATCATACCTATTATAATCATCATCAACAACAACAACAACATCATACCTATTACAATCATCATCAACAACAACAACATCATACCTATTACAATCATCATCAACAACAACATCATACCTATTACAATCATCATCAACAACAACAACATCATACCTATTACAATCATCATCATCAACAACAACAACAACAACAACATCATACCTATTACAATCATCATCAACAACATCATACCTATTACAATCATCATCAACAACAACATCATAACTATTACAATCATCATTATCATCAACAACAACAACACACCTATTACAATCATCATCATCAACAACATCATACCTATTACAATCATCATTATCATCAACAACAACAACACACCTATTACAATCATCATCATCATCAACAACAACAACATCATACCTATTACAATCATCATCAACAACAACAACATCATACCTATTACAATCATCATCAACAACAACAACATCATACCTATTATAATCATCATCAACAACAACAACATCATACCTATTATAATCATCATCAACAACAACAACATCATACCTATTACAATCATCATCATCAACAACAACAACATCATACCTATTATAATCATCATCAACAACAACAACAACATCATTCCTATTACAATCATCATCAACAACAACAACATCATACCTATTACAATCATCATCAACAACAACATCATACCTATTACAATCATCATCAACAACAACAACAACATCATACCTATTACAATCATCATCAACAACAACATCATACCTATTATAAGCATCATCAACAACATCATACCTATTACAATCATCATTATCATCAACAACAACATCATACCTATTACAATCATCATCAACAACAACAACAACATACCTATTATAATCATCATCAACAACATCATACCTATTACAATCATCATCATCATCAACAACAACATCATACCTATTACAATCATCATCATCATCAACAACAACATCATACCTATTACAATCATCATCAACAACAACAACAACATTATACCTATTATAATCATCATCAACAACAACAACAACATCATACCTATTATAATCATCATCAACAACAACATCATACCTATTACAATCATCATCATCATCAACAACAACATCATACCTATTACAATCATCATCAACAACAACAACAACACACCTATTACAATCATCATCAACAACAACAACAACATCATACCTATTATAATCATCATCAACAACAACAACATCATACCTATTACAATCATCATCAACAACAACAACAACATACCTATTACAATCATCATCATCATCAACAACATCATACCTATTACAATCATCATCATCAACAACAACAACATCATACCTATTACAATCATCATCATCATCAACAACATCATACCTATTACAATCATCATCAACAACAACAACATCATACCTATTACAATCATCATCATCAACAACAACATCGTACCTATTACAATCATCATCATCAACAACAACAACATCATACCTATTACAATCATCATCAACAACAACAACAACACACCTATTACAATCATCATCATCAACAACAACAACATCATACCTATTACAATCATCATCATCATCAACAACATCATACCTATTATAATCATCATCAACAACAACAACACACCTATTACAATCATCATCATCATCAACAACATCATACCTATTACAATCATCATCAACAACAACAACACACCTATTATAATCATCATCAACAACATCATACCTATTACAATCATCATTATCATCAACAACAACATCATACCTATTACAATCATCATCAACAACAACAACAACATACCTATTAGAATCATCATCAACAACATCATACCTATTACAATCATCATTATCATCAACAACAACATCATACCTATTACAATCATCATCAACAACAACAACAACATACCTATTAGAATCATCATCAACAACATCATACCTATTACAATCATCATTATCATCAACAACAACATCATACCTATTACAATCATCATCATCATCATCTACAACATCATACCTATTACAATCATCATCAACAACAACAACAACATCATACCTATTATAATCATCATCAACAACAACAACATCATACCTATTATAATCATCATCAACAACAACAACAACATCATACCTATTACAATCATCATCATCAACAACAACAACAACAACAACATCATACCTATTACAATCATCATCAACAACATCATACCTATTACAATCATCATCAACAACAACAACACACCTATTACAATCATCATCATCAACAACATCATACCTATTACATTCATCATTATCATCAACAACAACAACACACCTATTACAATCATCATCATCAACAACAACAACATCATACCTATTACAATCATCATCAACAACAACAACATCATACCTATTACAATCATCATCAACAACAACATCATACCTATTATAATCATCATCAACAACAACAACATCATACCTATTATAATCATCATCAACAACAACAACAACATCATTCCTATTACAATCATCATCAACAACAACAACATCATACCTATTACAATCATCATCAACAACATCATCATACCTATTACAATCATCATCAACAACAACAACAACATCATACCTATTACAATCATCATCAACAACAACATCATACCTATTATAATCATCATCAACAACATCATACCTATTACAATCATCATTATCATCAACAACAACATCATACCTATTACAATCATCATCAACAACAACAACAACATACCTATTAGAATCATCATCAACAACAACATCATACCTATTACAATCATCATCAACAACTACAACAACATCATACCTATTACAATCATCATCAACAACAACATCATACCTATTATAATCATCATCAACAACATCATACCTATTACAATCATCATTATCATCAACAACAACATCATACCTATTACAATCATCATCATCATCAACAACAACATCATACCTATTACAATCATCATCAACAACAACAACAACATCATACCTATTATAATCATCATCAACAACAACAACATCATACCTATTATAATCATCATCAACAACAACAACATCATACCTATTACAATCATCATCATCATCAACAACAACATCATACCTATTACAATCATCATCAACAACAACAACAACATCATACCTATTACTATCATCATCAACAACAACAACATCATACCTATTACAATCATCATCAACAACAACATCATACCTATTATAATCATCATCAACAACAACAACATCATACCTATTATAATCATCATCAACAACAACAACAACATCATTCCTATTACAATCATCATCAACAACAACAACATCATACCTATTACAATCATCATCAACAACAACATCATACCTATTACAATCATCATCAACAACAACAACAACATCATACCTATTACAATCATCATCAACAACAACATCATACCTATTATAATCATCATCAACAACATCATACCTATTACAATCATCATTATCATCAACAACAACATCATACCTATTACAATCATCATCAACACAACAACAACATACCTATTAGAATCATCATCAACAACATCATACCTATTACAATCATCATTATCATCAACAACAACATCATACCTATTACAATCATCATCATCATCAACAACAACATCATACCTATTACAATCATCATCAACAACAACAACAACATCATACCTATTATAATCATCATCAACAACAACACATCATACCTATTATAATCATCATCAACAACAACAACATCATACCTATTACAATCATCATCATCATCAACAACAACATCATACCTATTACAATCATCATCAACAACAACAACACACCTATTACAATCATCATCAACAACAACAACATCATACCTATTATAATCATCATCAACAACAACAACATCATACCTATTACAATCATCATCAACAACAACAACAACATACCTATTACAATCATCATCATCATCAACAACATCATACCTATTACAATCATCATTATCAACAACAACAACATCATACCTATTACAATCATCATCATCATCAACAACATCATACCTATTACAATCATCATCAACAACAACAACATCATACCTATTACAATCATCATCATCAACAACAACATCATACCTATTACAATCATCATCAACAACAACAACAACATCATACCTATTACAATCATCATCATCATCAACAACATCATACCTATTACAATCATCATCAACAACAACATCATACCTATTACAATCATCATCAACAACAACAACATCATACCTATTACAATCATCATCATCAACAACAACAACATCATACCTATTACAATCATCATCAACAACAACAACAACACACCTATTACAATCATCATCATCAACAACAACAACATACCTATTACAATCATCATCATCATCAACAACAACATCATACCTATTACAATCATCATCATCAACAACAACAACATACCTATTACAATCATCATCATCATCAACAACAACATCATACCTATTACAATCATCATCATCAACAACAACAACATACCTATTACAATCATCATCATCATCATCAACAACATCATACCTATTACAATCATCATCATCATCAACAACATCATACCTATTACAATCATCATCAACAACGACAACACACCTATTACAATCATCATCATCATCAACAACATCATACCTATTACAATCATCATCAACAACACATCACACCTATTACAATCATCATCATCATCAACAACATCATACCTATTACAATCATCATCAACAACAACACCCGATTACAATCATCATCAACATCAACAACAACAACATCATACCTATTACAATCATCATCATCAACAACAACAACATCATACCTATTATAATCATCATCAACAACAACAACAACATCATACCTATTATAATCATCATCAACAACAACAACATCATACCTATTATAATCATCATCAACAACAACAACAACATCATTCCTATTACAATCATCATCAACAACAACAACATCATACCTATTACAATCATCATCAACAACAACATCATACCTATTACAATCATCATCAACAACAACAACAACATCATACCTATTACAATCATCATCAACAACAACATCATACCTATTATAATCATCATCAACAACATCATACCTATTACAATCATCATTATCATCAACAACAACATCATACCTATTACAATCATCATCAACAACAACAACAACATACCTATTAGAATCATCATCAACAACATCATACCTATTACAATCATCATTATCATCAACAACAACATCATACCTATTACAATCATCATCATCATCACAACAACATCATACCTATTACAATCATCATCAACAACAACAACAACATCATACCTATTATAATCATCATCAACAACAACAACATCATACCTATTATAATCATCATCAACAACACAACATCATACCTATTACAATCATCATCATCATCAACAACAACATCATACCTATTACAATCATCATCAACAACAACAACACACCTATTACAATCATCATCAACAACAACAACAACATCATACCTATTATAATCATCATCAACAACAACAACATCATACCTATTACAATCATCATCAACAACAACAACAACATACCTATTACAATCATCATCATCATCAACAACATCATACCTATTACAATCATCATTATCAACAACAACAACATCATACCTATTACAATCATCATCATCATCAACAACATCATACCTATTACAATCATCATCAACAACAACAACATCATACCTATTACAATCATCATCATCAACAACAACATCATACCTATTACAATCATCATCAACAACAACAACAACATCATACCTATTACAATCATCATCATCATCAACAACATCATACCTATTACAATCATCATCAACAACAACATCATACCTATTACAATCATCATCAACAACAACAACATCATACCTATTACAATCATCATCATCAACAACAACAACATCATACCTATTACAATCATCATCAACAACAACAACAACACACCTATTACAATCATCATCATCAACAGCAACAACATACCTATTACAATCATCATCATCATCAACCTATTACAATCATCATCATCAACAACAACAACATACCTATTACAATCATCATCATCATTAACAACAACATCATACCTATTACAATCATCATCATCAACAACAACAACATACCTATTACAATCATCATCATCATCATCAACAACATCATACCTATTACAATCATCATCATCATCAACAACATCATACCTATTACAATCATCATCAACAACGACAACACACCTATTACAATCATCATCATCATCAACAACATCATACCTATTACAATCATCATCAACAACAACAACACACCTATTACAATCATCATCATCATCAACAACATCATACCTATTACAATCATCATCAACAACACACACCGATTACAATCATCATCAACAACAACAACAACAACATCATACCTATTACAATCATCATCATCAACACAACAACATCATACCTATTATAATCATCATCAACAACAACCACAACATCATACCTATTATAATCATCATCAACAACAACAACATCATACCTATTAAAATCATCATCAACAACAACAACAACATCATACCTATTACAATCATCATCAACAACAACAACAACATCATACTATTATAATCATCATCAACAACAACAACAACATCATACCTATTATAATCATCATCAACACACAACAACATCATACCTATTACAATCATCATCAACAACATCATACCTATTACAATCATCATCAACAACATCATAGCTATTACAATCATCATCAACAACAACAACATCATACCTATTACAATCATCATCAACAACAACAACATCATACCTATTACAATCATCATCAACAACATCATACCTATTACAATCATCATCAACAACAACAACAACATCATACCTATTACAATCATCATCAACAACAACATCATACCTATTACAATCATCATTATCATCAACAACAACAACATCATACCTATTACAATCATCATCAACAACAACAACAACATCATACCTATTACAATCATCATCAACAACAACAACAACATCATACCTATTACAATCATCATCAACAACAACAACAACATCATACCTATTACAATCATCATCAACAACAACAACATCATACCTATTACAATCATCATCAACAACAACATCATACCTATTATAATCATCATCAACAACAACAACATCATACCTATTACAATCATCATCAACAACATCATACCTATTACAATCATCATCAACAACATCATACCTATTACAATCATCATCAACAACAACAACAACAACATCATACCTATTACAATCATCATCAACAACAACAACACACCTATTACAATCATCATCAACAACAACAACAACAACACACCTATTACAATCATCAACAACAACAACAACAACAACACACCTATTACAATCATCAACAACAACACACCTATTACAATCATCAACAACAACACACCTATTACAATCATCAACAACAACAACAACAACACACCTATTACAATCATCAACAACAACACACCTATTACAATCATCATCATCAACAACACACCTATTACAATCATCATCAATATACTACTAGTAGTAGCAGCCACAGTAGTAGTAGCAGTAGTAGTATTAGCAGTAGCAGCAGTAGCAGTACTAGCAGTTGTACTAGTAGTAGTAGTAGTAATAGTAGTAGTAGCAGTTGTAATAGTAGTAGTAGTAGTAGTAGTGGTAGCAGTAGTAGTACCAGCAGTAGTAGTACCAGCAGCAGTAGTAGTAGTAGTAGTAGTAGCAGTAGTAATGGTAGTAGCAGTAGTAGTAATATCAGTTGTAGTAGTAGTATCAGTTGTAGCAGTAGTAGCAGTAGTAGCAGAAGCAGTAGTATTAGCAGTAGTAGTAGTATCAGTTGTAGTAGTAGTAGTAGTAGTAGCAGCAGCAGTAGTAGCAGTAGTAGTAGTATCAGTTGTAGTAGTAGTAGTAGTAGTAGTAGTGGTAGTAGTAGTATCATTTGTGGTAGTAGTAGCAGCAGTACTAGTAGCAGAACCAGTAGCAGTAGTAGTAGTATCTGTTGTACTATTAGTAGTAGTAGCAGCATCAGCAGTAGTAGTAGTAGTAGCAGTTGTAGTAGTAGCAGTAGTAGTAGTAGCAGTAGTAGTAGTAGTATCAGTAGTAGTAGTACCAGTTGTACTAGTAGTAGCAGCAGCAGTAGTAATAGCAGTAGTAGTAGCAGCATCAGCAGTAGAAGTAACAGTAGTAGTAGTAGTAGCAGTAGTAGCAGTAGTAACAGTAGTAGTAGTAGTAGTAGTAGTAGTAGTAGTAGTAGTAGTAACAGTAGTAGTAGTAACAGTAGTAGTAGTAGTAGTATCAGTTGTAGTAGTAGTAGTAGTATTATCAGTTGTAGTAATATTATTATTAGTAGTAGTATTAGTAGTGGTAGTAGTAGTAGTAATAGTTGTGGTAGTAGTAGCAGTATTAGTAGTAGTAATAGTAGTAGTAGTAGTAATAGTAGTAGTAGTAGTATTAGTAGTGGTGGTAGTAGTAGTAGTATTAGTAGTAGTAATAGTAGTAGTAGTAGTATTATTAGTAGCAGTGGTATCAGTAGTAGTAGTATCAGTAGTAGTAATAGTAGTAGTAGTAGTAGTATTAGTAGTGGTAGTAGTAGTATTAGTAGTGGTGGTAGTAGTAGTAGTATTAGTAGTGGTAGTAGTAGTAGTAATAGTATCAGTAGTAGTAGTAGTAGTAGTACTAGTAGTAGTATCAGTAGTAGTTATAGTAGTAGTAGTAGTATTAGTAGTGGTGGTAGTAGTAGTAGTATTAGTAGTGGTAGTAGTAATAGTAATAGTATCAGTAGTAGTAGTAGTAGTAGTACTAGTAGTAGTATCAGTAGTAGTAATAGTAGTAGTAGTAGTATTAGTAGTGGTAGTAGTAGTATTAGCAGTGGTGGTAGTAGTAGTAGTAGTATTAGTAGTGGTAGTAGTAGTAGTACTAGTAGTAGTAGTAGTAGTAGTACTAGTAGTAGTATCAGTAGTAGTAGTAGTAGTAGTACTAGTAGTAGTATCAGTAGTAGTATCAGTAGTAGTAGTAGTAGTAGTAGTAGTAGTAGTACTAGTAGTAGTATCAGTAGTAGTATCAGTAGTAGTAGTAGTAGTAGTAGTAGTATTAGTAGTGGAAGTAGTAATAGTATTAGTAGCGGTAGTAGTATTAGTAGTGGTAGTAGTAGTAGTATTAGCAGTGGTGGTAGTAGTAGTAGTATTAGTAGTGGTAGTAGTAGTAGTAATAGTAGTAGTAGTAGTAGTAGTAGTACTAGTAGTAGTATCAGTAGTAGTAGTAGTAGTAGTAGTAGTAGTATTAGTAGTGGTAGTAGTAGTAGTAGTAGTAGTAGTATTAGTAGTGGTGGTAGTAGTAGTAGTAGTAGTAGTAGTAGTATTAGTAGTGGTAGTAGTAGTAGTAATAGTAGCAGCAGCAGTAGCTGGGCTGGTCAATCTCTGTAGATGTGGCCCAACAGTACAGACGCTACTAGTAGAAGTAGTAGTTCTCGTTCTCCAGACACACACCAAACCTAAAAAAACAGTTGACTTTAGGATTACCGAGAGTTGAATATCTCACCTCAGTTTGAACCGTAGCAGGTCTCTGTGTTCGCAGCATCTTGACAGTCTGGAAGATGTCCACTACTCCTTCATATCTCATCCTCTCCAGAACGATACTCAGAGTGATGAAGACCCCTGTCCTCCCCACACCAGCACTGACGGACCACACAGGACAACACCACGGATTAGATCACAAAATGGCTGCCGTGCCTCATGCATTTCTCTGTGAATAGCGCCACATGTAAATATGTTCTGTGTCTATCTATATTTATGTTTTTATTAAACATGTGCTTTATAAAAATCTGCTTGTTCAATGTTTGTACCTGTATTTTCAATATCAAAAAAACATATATCTGGAGTTCGGTGACAACAAGTCAGATTAAAGAGGCGTTGAGGGAGGCGGGACCTTACCTACAGTGCACCGTGATTGGTCCGTCCTGGCCAAACTGCTCTTTAGTTTTGTGCACCTGGCCAATGAAATCAATGAACCCCTCCCCTGACTTTGGCACTCCTTGCTCCGGCCAATCAGTGAACTGGAACTGACGAACAGTCCGAGACTGGCCGTCCTGGGAAAAAAAAGAATCCACCAATCAGAACACAGGTTGATTAAACCACCCAGTTTTACACTCACTCACTCACTCACTCACTCACTCACTAAAAAACAGTTGTGAGAAATATCTGATCACAAACACTCCCTCCCCCACTCACCCTGGCGTCGGTGACTTTGAACTCTCGTAGGATGTACTGGGGCATGTTGTACTCAGCCATGGGGTCCACCACAAAGTACTGGTACCTGGCAGAACGCTCTGCTGGCCAGTACTGATGGCACTTCTCCTGTAGGGGGAGACACAATGAGGGTTAACATAGCGTGCGTGTGTGTAACAGCCTGGGCTCGAACCAGGGACCCTCTGCACACATCGACACCACCCACACTCGAAGCATCGTTACCCATCGCTCCACAAAAGCCACGGCCCTTGCAGAGCAAGGGAAACAACTACTTCAAGGTCTCAGAGCGAGTGACGTCAACGATTGAAACGCTATTAGCGCGCACCACCGCTAACTAGCTAGCCATTTCACATCGGTTACACTAACACGCTAGCATGCTAACACTCACTCTCGGTTACATGTGTAAAAAAAAATATATATTTAAAAAAAAAATGTGTGTGTGCGAATAAACCAATGTCCTAACATTTTATATTAATGTCCTGAAAAGGAAAATAATAGCTTTTTTTTTCAGGTCCTGAATTTGTTCAAACGCAATTTTATGCTTAAGAGTTAGGTTTAGGGTTTTTAGGATTAGGTTTAGGGTTTTGGGATTAGGGTTAGGGTTTTGGCGGTTAAGGTTAGGTTTAATGCTAGGATTAGGTTTAGAGAAAATAAGATTTTTAATGGTCAAACATTTTTACACTCCAAAAAGTCCTGAAATGTCACCAAAGCAAAGCTGTGTGTGTGTGTGTGTGTGTGTCAGTGGTAATATTGTCAACAATAACTACAAGGAAAAATACTTGCCAACAACCTATTTTTCCTGACTAAAACTATGATGATGACGAGACCAGATGCCCTGGAGAAAAAAACTATAATTGTAACAAATTACTTTTAATTTTAGTCGATGAAAATGTGACGAGACGAGAATTCCACGTTAGACTAATGGACATTTTAATTTGACATGAATCTACTTTTCATCCGTTTTGTCCAATCCTAACCATGCATGCAGAATATGTTTTAATGTAGGCCTCTCATTGGCAGAATTAAAGTTGTGTGATCTGATTGAGCTGATCTGACTGGCTCTCCCACACAGCTCCCAGGCAGTCTCTTCAGTCACTCTTCAGTCTTTTGAACTGATGTGAAGCCAAGACACTGGACTTGTAACTAACCTCAACTAGAAACCATGTTTACTCTCTTACTTACATTGTAACTAACCTCAACTCAAAACAATGTTTACTCTAAAACTACATCTAAAATAGCTGACACACAAACTAACACTGGTGTGTGTGTGTGTTGTGTGTGTGTTCTGCTGGCCAGTACTGATGACACTTTTCCTGTAGAGGGACACACAATGAGGGTTAACACAGGGTGTGTGTGTGTGTGTGTGTGTGTGTGTGTGCGTTTGTGTGTGTGTTCTTACCCGTCCCATCTCCCTCAGTTTAGTCAACATGACCACTATGGTAGAGTTGTGTTCCCACAACATTCTCCAGTAGTCCTCAGTAGTCTCAGCCAGTGGGCCCTGGGTGGCTATATAAGCCCTCTGCTGCCTGTATAGAGAGACACACAAACACACTTTACAATCATCACACACACACAACACACACACACACACACACACACACACACACACACACACACACACACACACACACACACACACACACACACAGGCACCCTTCTACCGAGGCCACGCCCTCCCCCACTTTCTACTGGTTGGATTTCTGTCCCAGGGTGATGATGCAGTCACCTGTACCTCAGTCACCGTGTGTTAGTGTCAGGACGGAGAAGTACGTTTCAATAACAGGAAGTCGGCACCAGAGCCCCAGGTCGATCCAGTGACTCTCCGTGTCAACGATGTCAACGTTGGACAGTCAGGGTAAGACCACAACCACAATAAAACATAACATCATCGTTTGTTATATACCATGTTTCTTCCTGTTGTAAAGCCACGCTCCTTCGTGTCGTGAATAACCTCAGAGAGAGATTGTGGTGCCAACCGTTAACCAGACGCAGTTATTAGCAGTGTTGCAGCAAATAAACGACAGAGTCAATGACAAGATCTGCCCGACTTGACATTACAATAAAACCAGCCTGGTCTGACTCTGTGAGAAGCATATCTCTCTCTCTCTCTCTCTCTCTCTGTCTCTCTCTCTCTCTCTGTCTGTCTGTCTCTCTCTCTGTCTCTTTCTCTCTCTCTCTCTCTCTCTCTCTCTCTCCCTCTCTCTCTCTATCTCTCTCTCTCTCAGTTCATTAACTGTGTCAAAAGTTATGGATGAAGTGAAATGTGTTGAACACTGGTTGTCAGCAGCCCTTGGTGATGAGACGGTTGTTTTATTAGAGGTTATTATGATGACACCAGGCTTCTGGATCTGTGTCTGACTGACAGAGTTTTAGGAACCATGGTGAACTACTAGACTAAAACGAGCCCTGACACCGATGCCAGATCACATTGCTAGCGGTAACATTAAAACGAGCCCTGACACCGATGCCAGATCACATAGCCAGCGGTAACATTAAAACGAGCCCTGACACCGATGCCAGATCACATAGCCAGCGGTAACATTAAAACGAGCCCTGACACTGATGCCAGACCACATAGCTAGCGGTAACATTAAAACGAGCCCTGACACTGATGCCAGACCACATAGCTAGCGGTAACATTAAAACGAGCCCTGACACTGATGCCAGACCACATAGCTAGCAGTAACATTAAAACGAGCCCTGATGCTGATGCCAGACCACATAGCTAGCAGTAACATTAAAACGAGCCCTGATGCTGATGCCAGACCACATAGCTAGCGGTAACATTACATTTCAGTTTATTGTAGTAAAAGTGTTATTTCCTACCATCTCTCAGACTGTCCTGTCAGAAACCGTCCTACCATGTCTCAGACTGTCCTGTCAGAAACTGTCCTACCATCTCTCAGAGTCCTACCATCTCTCAGACTGTCCTGTCAGAAACTGTCCTACCATGTCTCAGGCTGTCCTGTCAGAAACTGTCCTACCATCTCTCAGAGTCCTACCATCTCTCAGACTGTCCTGTCAGAAACTGTCCTACCATGTCTCAGCCTGTCCTGTCAGAAACAGTCCTACCATCTCTCAGAGTCCTACCATCTCTCAGACTGTCCTGTCAGAAACTGTCCTACCATGTCTCAGACTGTCCTGTCAGAAACCGTCCTACCATCTCTCAGACTGTCCTATCAGAAACCATCCTACCATGTCTCAGGCTGTCCTGTCAGAAACCGTCCTACCATCTCTCAGACTGTCCTGTCAGAAACCATCCTACCATCTCTCAGACTGTCCTGTCAGAAACTGTCCTACCATGTCTCAGACTGTCCTGTCAGAAACCGTCCTACCATCTCTCAGACTGTCCTGTCAGAAACAGTCCTACCATCTCTCAGACTGTCCTATCAGAAACCATCCTTACATCTCAGACTGTCCTATCAGAAACAGTCCTACCATGTCTCAGGCTGTCCTATCAGAAACCTTCCTACCATCTCTCAGACTGTCCTGTCAGAAACCGTCCTACCATCTCTCAGGCTGTCCTGTCAGAAACCGTCCTACCATGTCTCAGCCTGTCCTGTCAGAAACCGTCCTACCATCTCTCAGACTGTCCTGTCAGAAACCGTCCTACCATCTCTCAGGCTGTCCTGTCAGAAACCGTCCTACCATCTCTCAGACTGTCCTGTCAGAAACCGTCCTACCATCTATCAGGCTGTCCTGTCAGAAACCGTCCTACCATCTCTCAGGCTGTCCTGTCAGAAACCGTCCTACCATCTCTCAGACTGTCCTGTCAGAAACCGTCCTACCATCTCTCAGGCTGTCCTGTCAGAAACCGTCCTACCATGTCTCAGGCTGTCCTGTCAGAAACCGTCCTACCATCTCTCAGGCTGTCCTGTCAGAAACCGTCCTACCATGTCTCAGACTGTCCTGTCAGAAACCGTGGTTATTTGTTAGGAATGTGCCATGCTAGTTGTATATTAAACTGATGTTGACTGGCTTCTTAATAAACATGTATCTATTGTCTTCTCCTCTCACCCCCCCCACCTCTCTCTCTCCCTCCCTCCCCCCACCCCTCCCTCTCCCTCCCTCTCTCCCTCCCCCAACCCCTCCCTCCCCCAACCCCTCCCTCTCCCTCCCCCAACCCCTCCCTCCCCCAACCCCTTCCTCTCCCTCCCCCAACCCCTCCCTCCCCCAAACACTCCCTCCCCCAACCCCTCCCTCTCCCTCTCCCTCTCCCTCCCTCTCCACCAGCCCTGGTTAATATGTATAAGAGTCTCTAGTATTTAAAATATTTTTTTCCCTGTGTTTTTGAGTATTTTCAAATCCACAGCCCAAAACAAGGACTTTTATTTCAGTATTGTAATGGTTATTTGTAAAAAAAAAAAAAAAAAAATTGTCAACCAAATTGTATTTTAAAAGTATTTTCAAATACTTATTTCAAATACCTGGGTTAAATGCATGGGAGAGTATTTGAGTCTGTGTACTGGCATTGTTCTAATACTTTTCAAATGAATGTATTTATTTTAAGGTATCCGAATACATACTTCAAATGTATGTGAAAGTAACTGAGATATTTAAATAGTACTTGAACCCAGGTCTGCTCTGTACCCCTCTCACCCCCACCCCCCTCTCTCTCTACCCCTCCCACCTCCACCCCTGTTCACGCCCTCTCTCTCTCTCTCGCTCTCCCTCCCTCTCTCTCTCTCTCTCTCTGTCTCTCTCTCTCTCTCTCTGTCTCTCCCTCCCTCTCTCTCTCCCTCTCTCTCTCTGTCTCTCTCTCTCTCTCTCTCTCACCCCCACCCCTGTTCACGCCCTCTCTCTCTGTCTCCCTCCCTCTCTCTCTCTCTCTCTCCCTCTCTCTCTCTCTGTCTCTCTCTCCCTCCCTCCCTCTCTCTCTGTCTCTCTCTCTCTCTCCCTCCCTCTCTCTCTCCCTCTCTCTCTCTCTCCCTCTCTCTCTCTCCCTCTCTCACCCCCACCCCTGTTCACGCCCCTCTCCCCCCCCTCTCTCTCTCTCTCTCTCTCCCTCTTTCTCTCTCTGTCTCTCCCTCTCTCTCTCTCCACCCCTCTCTCTGTCTCTCCCTCCCTCTCTCTCCACCCCTCTCTCTCCCTCCCTCCCTCTCTCCACCCCTCTCTCTCCCTCTCCCCCTCCCCCTCTCTCCCCCTCTCCCCCTCTCCCCCTCTCCCCCTCTCCTGATAGATATCTGGAAAGCCGTAGGAGCAGCGGTGCTGGGCTTCATCTCTGGCGTACCTGGAGGTTACCTTCTGTCCTCCACAATGGCAGCAGAACTCGGTGGCCTGGGGCCTCCACCAGAAGACATTAACAAGGGAGAATCAGAGGCAGACAAAGGGCTCGTCACCTTCCTGACCCTCTTGATAGCAATGTTCCTGATGTTGTTTCTGCCCATGGCAGTAGGAGGAATACTGTGCCTCGCTGCCTCCATGGCAATCAGGAAGGCTGGGGAGACGGAGCCGGACGCTACGGAGGTGGCAGCGGTCGTAACAGTGGTTCTGATGGGGACCTCTGCTATCTGCGGAGGTGTGGGGTTCCTCTTGGAAACAGCCGTTGGAGAACTGACTGACGTCCTCACCGTGTACCAATACACGGTAGAAATGGCTGTGAAAGTCATCTTCATCGTCGTGTCTCCTTTCATGGCTGCGTTGGCTGCAGGGGTGTCGGTTCAGTTCGGTAAAGGAGCAGTCAAACTGAGGGCGGCAGCAGGCATAGGAACAGGGATTTTAGCAGCCTTGAAGTCCCAGTCTATCCTGGGGCATTGGGGCACGATGGGGGCTCTGTTTGGTCCGGCGGCGGCTGCGGGGGTGGCTCTGTCTGCGGCTCTAAGGCGCAGCAGTAGCAGCTACGGGAAGGCAGGGAGACTGGGGGCCACACTGGGGGCCATGTGCGCCACGTGGTTCGGGAGATGGACTCTGAGTTATTTCACGGTGTGGATTTTAATATGGATCTTTCTGATTTCGCTGCTGTCCTTAGTGGTTGTGGATCCCACCAGACCGGCTAATCAAGGGGAAAGAATCTCAGATACAATGTCAGCGGAGGAGATATAGTCTCTACATGTTTCTTTATACCCATTTGAGACAGTAGGTGTGCTACCTGTAAAAAACAAAAAAAAATCTAAGGCCATGTTTATATGAGCCCCTTTCATCGAAGCCCTTAGTGGCCACTCCTGAGTTGTTTTACTCCCGAGTGGCGCAGCGGTCTAAGTCACTACATCTCAGTTGCTAGAGACGTCACTACAGACCCTGGTTCGATTCCAGGCTGTATCACAACCGGGCCGTGATTGGGAGTACCCACAGGGCGGCGCACAATTGCATCGTCCAGGTTTGACCGGGGGGGGGGGGGGTAGGCTGTCATTGTAAATAATAATTTGTTCTTTAACTGACTTGCCTAGTTAAATAAATACATTTTGGGTGGTGAACCCCTTTTATACATATCAGAGGGTAACTGGTCGATTGGGAAGGGTGGGGACACTGTTAAACCATGGGGGCTGTTTGCAGTTCAAATTAGGGAGGTTTTAAACAATGGAAGTGTTAATGAAGCAGAGAACCATTCACACAGACTCAAACCTGCATTTTGGTTCCAGGGTCTGTGAAAACGCAGGAACCATGACTAGTGGTTTTTATTTCTCCATGTGTTGTTTTCACACCCTATCCATTTCAGATATACCAATAACCTGGTAGAAAACATGCAGGCCTGGTCAATTAGTGGGATTTTGGTCTGTGTGTGAAAGGGATGTATTTTCATGCCTTATTTGAATACAATGTTATCACCTGTATATACAGGACTCCAGGTCATCATTGTATTTATCACCTGTATATACAGGACTCCAGGTCATCATTATATTTATCACCTGTATATACAGGACTCCAGGTCATCATTATATTTATCACCTGTATATACAGGACTCCAGGTCATCATTATATTTATCACCTGTATATACAGGACTCCAGGTCATCATTGCATTTATTACCTGTATATACAGGACTCCAGGTCATCATCATATTTATCACCTGTATATACAGGACTCCAGGTCATCATTGTATTTATCACCTGTATATACAGGACTCCAGGTCATCATTATATTTATCACCTGTATATACAGGACTCCAGGTCATCATTATATTTATCACCTGTATATACAGGACTCCAGGTCATCATTATATTTATCACCTGTATATACAGGACTCCAGGTCGTCATTGTAAATAAGAATGTGTTCTTAACCAACTCGCCTGGTTAAACAACGGTTAAATATAAAATATTAAAATTGTCAATGGAATGGAATGGGTTTTGTTTGAATATTATTGAAATATTGCATGCTGGGTATTATTTAGCTTGTTGGGTCAATCTCTATGTATGATATTTTCTCCCCTTGTTGTTAAAGAAATTGATATAAATGTATTTTTCAAAAACTGTATCTACCCTTGTTTTTATATATATCTCCAGAAAATATGTTTATAAACTAAAAAAACCAATTAAATAAATGTTTGTTTTGAATTTATTTTGAATAATGTTATGGGTAGGCAACTCCAGTCCTCGAGGTGTCACACTTGTCCCCATCCCTAGCAAACACAGCTGTTTAATCAAATTGCATCGAAACTGAAGATCATGATTAGGTGATTTTTGGAGTCAGGTGTGTTAGCTGGGGCAAAACTGTGACACCAATCAGGCCCTCGAGGACTGGAACTGCCCACCCTTGTAGAGGATGACTACAATACAGACCCCTGCCCAGCTCTCACAGCACCTGGATAGGGTGCGTTCCAGGATGACTACATTACAAACCCCTGCCCAGCTCTCACAGCACCTGGATAGGGTGCGTTCCAGGATGACTACATTACAAACCCCTGCCCAGCTCTCACAGCACCTGGATAGGGTGCGTTCCAGGATGACTACATTACAGACCCCTGCCCAGCTCTCACAACACCTGGATAGGGTGCGTTCCAGGACGACTACATTACAGACCCCTGCCCAGCTCTCACAACACCTGGATAGGGTGCGTTCCAGGACGACTACATTACAGACCCCTGCCCAGCTCTCACAACACCTGGATAGGGTGCGTTCCAGGACGACTACATTACAGACCCCTGCCCAGATCTCACAACACCTGGATAGGGTGCGTTCCAGGATGACTACATTACAGACCCCTGCCCAGCTCTCACAACACCTGGATAGGGTGCGTTCCAGGACGACTACATTACAGACACCTGCCCAGCTCTCACAACACCTGGATAGGGTGCGTTCCAGGATGACTACATTACAGACCCCTGCCCAGCTCTCACAACACCTGGATAGGGTGCGTTCCAGGACGACTACATTACAAACCCCTGCCCAGATCTCACAACACCTGGATAGGGTGCGTTCCAGGATGACTACATTACAAACCCCTGCCCAGATCTCACAACACCTGGATAGGGTGCGTTCCAGAATGACTACATTACAGACACCTGCCCAGATCTCACAACACCTGGATAGGGTGCGTTCCAGAATGACTACATTACAGACACCTGCCCAGCTCTCACAACACCTGGACAGGTGAGTAAACATATCAGCTAACCACATCATCTGCCCCAGCAATCTGACGCCAGACTGCACAGTCAATGACGTGACATGGTTTCATGCAATGAAAAGTCTGTAAATGTAGCGGGGCCTGGAATGCACTTTGGCCCGTCTCTTGCCACGGTGCGATGACGTAGTCACCTGTATCTCAGACACCGTCAGACAGAAGGTCGTCTCAGAAAACAGGAAGAAAAGCAACAGAGGCAGGTTGATGCAGTGACTCTCCGTACGAACAATGGACAGTCAGGGTAAGACCAGAACCACAATAAAACATAACATCATCGTTTGTTATATACCATGTTTCTTCCTGTTGTAAAGCGCTTTCTTCCTGTTGTAAAGGGGCTGAATAATTTTGCACGCCCAATTTTTCAGTTTTTGATTTGTTAAAAAAGTTTGAAATATCCAATAAATGTCATTCCACTTCATGATTGTGTCCCACTTGTTGTTGATTCTTCACAAAAAAATACAGTTTTATATCTTTATGTTTGAAGCCTGAAATGTGGCAAAAGGTCGCAAAGTTCAAGGGGGCCGAATACTTTCGCAAGGCACTGTATATATATATGTCTCTCTCTCTCTCTGTCTCTCTCTCTCTCTCTCAGTTATTAGCAGTGTTGCAGCAAATAACCGACAGAGTTTGGCATCGGAAATCGGAATCGGAAATCTGTCCGGTCTCTGATTTCTGTGGGAAACACCTGTCTTTTACGCGGCTACTAATTCCGTGTATTCTAGCCTTCAGTCTATCTGTTACGGTGGATTAGGGTACACACCACCGTGGAGAAAACACTGTTGATTCCTTTCAGTTCAGTTCACCGTGTCAAAGTCATGGTTAAATGTCACCGTGACAACACTGAGGCTCTGGAACCTGTTAGACCTCATTTCTATGGCTCTGATCCAAGTGGCTCCCTATTTCTCCATAGGGCCCTGGTCTAAAGTAGTGCACTATATAGGGACTAGGGTGCCATAGGGCTCTGGTCTAAAGTAGTGCACTACATAGGGAATAGGGTGCCAACTCTGTTCAAAAGTAGTGCACTACATAGGGAATAGGGTGCCATTTAGGGCACACCACTGTGATCAAGTTTGACACATAGTAAACGCTAACTGCTGGTGGGTTGTTGACCCCCCCCCCCCCCCCACGTTAATGAATATTTGAGGGCATCATTATTGTCTTGTGTAAACTGGTCTGTGCCTGGGCTAAAGCTCAGCGGGCGTTTACACTATACAAGCAACATGGCCTTAGCCCTCATGTGGGTGCTAACAAGCCAGCAAGCATGCTAGGTAGTGCTACGTATCAACAGCCGCTGTCAGCCAATCCAGTAGGGGATGGTAGCTATGGTGAGCTACGATTGGTCACGGCGGATTTTAATAAAGTTACGTTTTTCCCAGTTTTAACCCCGCAACGGAGGGGAGAGAGAGAGAAGGAGATAGTGGAGAGGGGGAGATAGTGGGGAGGGGGAGAGAAGGAGATAGTGGAGAGGGGGAGAGAGAGAGAAGGAGATGTCTCTGTGACAATCAGGTAAGCTGGCAGGTAATCAGGTAAACTGGGGAGACTGAGACAGACACTACAGACTGTAGATATCTGGGTGACAGCAGTCTACTGTAGATGTTGTGGGTGACAGCAGCCTACTGTAGATGTTGTGGGTGACAGCAGTCTACTGTAGATGTTGTGGGTGACAGCAGCCTACTGTAGATGTTGTGGGTGACAGTAGTCTACTGTAGATGTTGTGGGTGACAGCAGTCTACTGTAGATGTTGTGGGTGACAGCAGTCTACTGTAGATGTTGTGGGTGACAGTAGCCTACTGTAGATGTTGTGGGTGACAGCAGTCTACTGTAGATGTTGTGGGTGACAGCAGTCCACTGTAAAAATCTCTCCTCAGGACTCCCAGCCATTCCAAACCTCTCATCAGGACTCCCAGACATCCCAAACTTCTCCTCAGGACTCCCAGCCATTCCAAACCTCCCCTCAGGACTCCCAGCCGTTCTCAACCCTCTCCTCAGGACTCCCAGCCATTCCAAACCTCTCCCCAGGACTCCCAGCCATTCTCTACCCTCTCCTCAGGACTCCCACCCGCTCCAAATCTCTCCTCAGGAACCCCCAGCCCTTCCATGTGTTTGATCTATTCCAGAACTAGGACCTGATTCAACTAATCATCAAGTCCTTGACTAGTTGAATCATGTGAGATAGTTCAGGGGCTTTAACAACACGCTGAAACATCTGGGAGTTCCCGAGGAGAGGTTTATCTATAATAATATATCTATGGTACTGATGGAGTCCCTGAGGAGAGGTTTATCTATAATAATATATATATGGTACTGATGGGGTCCCTGAGGAGAGGTTTATCTATAATAATATATATATGGTACTGATGGAGTCCCTGAGGAGAGGTTTATCTATAATAATATATATATGGTACTGATGGAATCCCTGAGGAGAGGTGTATCTATAATAATATATCTATGGTACTGATGGAGTCCCTGAGGAGAGGTTTATCTATAATAATATATCTATGGTACTGATGGAGTCCTTGAGGAGAGGTTTATCTATAATAATATATCTATGGTACTGATGAGGTCCCTGAGGAGAGGTTTGAGAAGCACTGTACTACAATAACTATTTCTATCCTCTCTTATATGTCCTATACAAATGTTTTTGTCAATGGACACATCCAATCAATGGACACATCCAATCAATGGACACATCCAATCAATGGACACATCCAATCAATGGACACATCCAATCAATGGACACATCCAATCAATGGACACATCCAATCAATGGACAATTTCAAATAAATATCTGCTGTTTTCGGAAGAAATGTCTTTGATTGTTTAAAGTTGGCTGCTACCGTAAGACCCTCCCCCCTCACCTGTATCTGTCTATGAAGCTGCCGTTGATGTAGTCTGACCCCCTCCCCCCCTCACCTGTATCTGTCTATGAAGCTGCCGTTGATGTAGTCTGACCCCCTCCCCCCTCACCTGTATCTGTCTATGAAGCTGCCGTTGATGTAGTCTGACCCCCCCCCCCCTCACCTGTATCCGTCTATGATGCTGCCGTTGATGTAGTCTGACCCCCTCCCCCCCTCACCTGTATCTGTCTATGAAGCTGCCGTTGATGTAGTCTGACCCCCTCCCCCCTCACCTGTATCTGTCGATGAAGCTGCCGTTGATGTAGTCTGACCCCCTCCCCCCCTCACCTGTATCTGTCTATGAAGCTGCCGTTGATGTAGTCTGACCCCCTCCCCCCTCACCTGTATCTGTCTATGAAGCTGCCGTTGATGTAGTCTGACCCCCTCCCCCCCTCACCTGTATCCGTCTATGATGCTGCCGTTGATGTAGTCTGACCCCCTCCCTCCTCACCTGTATCTGTCTATGAAGCTGCCGTTGATATAGTCTGACCCCCTCCCCCCTCACCTGTATCTGTCTATGAAGCTGCCGTTGATATAGTCTGACCCCCTCCCCCCTCACCTGTATCTGTCTATGAAGCTGCCGTTGATGTAGTCTGACCCCCTCCCCCCTCACCTGTATCTGTCTATGAAGCTGCCGTTGATATAGTCTGACCCCCTCCCCCCCCACCTGTATCTGTCTATGAAGCTGCCGTTGATGTAGTCTGACCCCCTCCCTCCTCACCTGTATCCGTCTATGATGCTGCCATTGATGTAGTCTGACCCCCTCCCCCCTCACCTGTATCTGTCTATGATGCTGCCGTTGATGTAGTCTGACCCCCTCCCTCCTCACCTGTATCTGTCTATGAAGCTGCTGTTGATGTAGTCTGACCCCCTCCCTCCTCACCTGTATCTGTCTATGATGCTGCCGTTGATGTAGTCTGACCCCCTCCCTCCTCACCTGTATCTGTCTATGATGCTGCCGTTGATGTAGTCTGACCCCCTCCCTCCTCACCTGTATCTGTCTATGAAGCTGCCGTTGATGTAGTCTGACCCCCTCCCTCCTCACCTGTATCCGTCTATGAAGCTGCCGTTGATGTAGTCTGACCCCCTCCCTCCTCACCTGTATCCGTCTATGATGCTGCCATTGATGTAGTCTGACCCCCTCCCCCCTCACCTGTATCTGTCTATGATGCTGCCGTTGATGTAGTCTGACCCCCTCCCCCCTCACCTGTTTCCGTCTATGAAGTTGCCGTTGATGTAGTCTGACCCCCTCCCTCCTCACCTGTATCTGTCTATGATGCTGCCGTTGATGTAGTCTGACCCCCTCCCTCCTCACCTGTATCTGTCTATGAAGCTGCCGTTGATGTAGTCTGACCCCCTCCCTCCTCACCTGTATCCGTCTATGAAGCTGCCGTTGATGTAGTCTGACCCCCTCCCTCCTCACCTGTATCCGTCTATGAAGCTGCCGTTGATATAGTCTGAACCCCTACCCCCCTCACCTGTATCCGTCTATGAAGCTGCCGTTGATGTAGTCTGACCCCCTCCCTCCTCACCTGTATCCGTCTATGAAGCTGCCGTTGATGTAGTCTGACTCACTCCCTCCCTCACCTGTATCTGTCTATGAAGCTGCCGTTGATGTAGTCTGACCCTCTCCCCCCCTCACCTGTATCCGTCTATGAAGTTGCCGTTGATGTAGTCTGACCCCCTCCCTCCTCACCTGTATCTGTCTATGATGCTGCCGTTGATGTAGTCTGACCCCCTCCCTCCTCACCTGTATCTGTCTATGATGCTGCCGTTGATGTAGTCTGACCCCCTCCCCCCCTCACCTGTATCTGTCTATGATGCTGCCGTTGATGTAGTCTGACCCCCTCCCCCCCTCACCTGTATCCGTCTATGAAGCTGCCGTTGATGTAGTCTGACCCCCTCCCCCCCTCACCTGTATCCGTCTATGAAGTTGCCGTTGATGTAGTCTGACCCCCTCCCTCCTCACCTGTATCCGTCTATGATGCTGCCGTTGATGTAGTCTGACCCCCTCCCTCCTCACCTGTATCTGTCTATGATGCTGCCGTTGATGTAGTCTGACCCCCTCCCCCCTCACCTGTTTCCGTCTATGAAGTTGCCGTTGATGTAGTCTGACCCCCTCCCTCTTCACCTGTATCCGTCTATGAAGCTGCCGTTGATGTAGTCTGACCCCCTCCCTCCTCACCTGTATCCGTCTATGAAGCTGGCGTTGATGTAGTCTGACCCCTCCACTCCTCTGATTGGCTGCAGACAGACCCTGGTGGTCTCGTAGGGCATGATGTTCACCAGACGGTTCTTGAACTTGTTACACGGCAGGTTGGCACTCACAAACCTGGAGGTGTGGGCCTTCGCACTGGCCAACCGCTATGGAGGGGGAGGGCAGATGACATAGGGTGTTATAATGTGACATAGCATTACATATTGTATCACGAGATATGACATGCGAGGAGAAGGGAGGTGTGGGCCTTCGCACTGGCCAACCGCTATGGAGGGGGAGGGCAGATGACATAGGGTGTTATAATGTGACATAGCATTACATATTGTATCACGAGATATGGCATGCGAGGAGAAGGGAAGTGTGGGCCTTCGCACTGGCCAACCGCTATGGAGGGGAGGGCAGATGACATAGGGTGTTACAATATGTAATGCTATGTCACATTATATCACGAGATATGACATGCGAGGAGAAGGGAAGTGTGGCCCTTCACACTGGTCAAGCACTATGAAGGGGAGGGTGGTGACATAGGGTGTTATAATGTGACATAGCTACACATCATGTAATAATGTGACATAGAATGACACAGCAGAACAGAACAGTGCACGACTTAATATTTAAGTTTGACCATAGCATTGGCTAGATGCTGTGGGACGCGATATGTCATGACATAGTGTGTTATAACAAGATAAGATATGGCTTGACAATTCATAAGAAAATATCACATAATTAATTATATCATGACATGGTAGAACAGAGTATGACCGCTATACAGTTCAGTTTGCACAGAGTCTAACAAATAGGAGGAGAGAGGGGAGAAGAGAGGGGGAGGAGGAGGAAGAGAGGGGGAGGAGGAGGAAGGGGGAAGGGGGGAGAAGAGAGGGGGAGGGTGGAGGAGGAGGAGGAAGAGAGGGGGAGGAGGGGGAGGAAGGGGGAAGGGGGGGGGAAGAAGAGAAGAGACGGGGAGGAGAAGAGAGGAGAAGAGATGTGGGAGAGGAAACCACAGGCCCCCTGGCTGTCTCGACACACACATGTGAACCAGAGTTTATCCTGCGTCAGCGAAACCACACACACACACACACACACACACACACACACACACACACACACACACACACACACACACACACACACACACACACACAGTCTGGCCGTTGCTTGACTCGGGTGAGAAAGAACAACAGCTCATTAGAGAGGGACAGAGAGGAAACTACAGGAAGTCGATTGAACACTGAGCTCTCACCAGGGCCGGCGGTCAGAAGGGAATCAGTTGGACGGGCATTTCATTTCCACAAGGGGAAACGGAACCTCCTATTGTCCTACACGTTTCTTTACAGGTTTTTTAGAGGAAAGTACATGTCATTTAATTGGAGAAATGGATGGACCTTTTAATGTGGCATGAACACAACAAGTCATGATGTTTCCATCGGACCGAGAAAAGAGTACGACATGTCACGGCCTTAACATGTTATACCCTTCTTGACCACACAGCATCAGATACATGGTCTACACATACTGAGACAGAGGGGGCGCTGTTTCACTGTCCACACAGCATCAGATACATGGTCTACACATACTGAGACAGAGGGGGCGCTGTTTCACTGGCCAGACAGCATCAGATACATGGTCTACACATACTGAGACAGAGGGGGCGCTGTTTCACTGTCCAGACAGCATCAGATACATGGTCTACACATACTGAGACAGAGAGGTGCTGTTTCACTGTCCAGACAGCATCAGATACATGGTCTACACATACTGAGACAGAGGGGGCGCTGTTTCACTGTCCACACAGCATCAGATACATGGTCTACACATACTGAGACAGAGGGGGCGCTGTTTCACTGTTTCAGACAGCATCAGATACATGGTCTACACATACTGAGACAGAGGGGGCGCTGTTTCACTGTCCACACAGCATCAGATACATGGTCTACACATACTGAGACAGAGGGGGCGCTGTTTCACTGTTTCAGACAGCATCAGATACATGGTCTACACGTACTGAGACAGAGGGGGCGCTGTTTCACTGTCCACACAGCATCAGATACATGGTCTACACATACTGAGACAGAGGGGGCGCTGTTTCACTGTCCACACAGCATCAGATACATGGTCTACACATACTGAGACAGAGGGGGCGCTGTTTCACTGTCCACACAGCATCAGATACATGGTCTACACATACTGAGACAGAGGGGGCGCTGTTTCACTGTCCACACAGCATCAGATACATGGTCTACACATACTGAGACAGAGGGGGCGCTGTTTCACTGTCCACACAGCATCAGATACATGGTCTACACATACTGAGACAGAGGGGGCGCTGTTTCACTGTCCACACAGCATCAGATACATGGTCTACACATACTGAGACAGAGGGGGCGCTGTTTCACTGTCCACACAGCATCAGATACATGGTCTACACATACTGAGACAGAGGGGGCGCTGTTTCACTGTCCAGACAGCATCAGATACATGGTCTACACATACTGAGACAGAGAGGTGCTGTTTCACTGTCCAGACAGCATCAGATACATGGTCTACACATACTGAGACAGAGAGGTGCTGTTTCACTGACCAGACAGCATCATATACATGGTCTACACATACTGAGACAGAGTGGTGCTGTTTTGCTCTGACATTTTATCTGAAATTGATGACTCTCGCTGTCGCCGCACGTCTCGGTCAAAATAAAGGATCAATATTTAAACATTTGATTTGAACCCGGGCAAGGAGGTACGCAGGCCCTGGATCTCACAGAGACAACATTTATTTACCCCCTAGAACAGCACCACAGAACCCTAGAACCTTGACAACGCACCTTGAACTCCAGTTCCGTGCCCGTGACGTTCTCCGCCGGTTCTATCTGGGTCAGTCTCTGGATGTAGGCGTGAAGGTTCCGCGCCGGAACCTCGGTGTTGCCGCAGGCGACGGCCTCCAGCAGCGCGTCGTGGATAAAGGCGTACTGATCCTCCGTCTGCACCATGTAGTTCCGCTGGGACCTAAAAGTTGAATGTTTCAGTCAGGGTTCCTTTACTGGTAACACTGGTAAACACAGAGTCCTGGTTTCAGTTAGCATTTACTGGTAACACTGGTAATCACAGAGTCCTGGTTTCAGTTAGCATTTACTGGTAACACTGGTAATCACAGAGTCCTGGTTTCAGTTAGCATTTAGTTAGCATTTACTGAAAAGAGTCTGAAAAATATGATTTAAAAAAAACATTATAATATAATTAATATAATGTCTGTTCCTACAGTGGCAATTGGTTCAACGTTCTGAAAATGAACGCTTGTTGGATGATAGATCCCCCCCCCCCAAAGAAGGGATTCAACCTCCCATTTACCTCATGAGGGTCACGTGACCGTAGATGTCAACTGTCTTCTCGTGTTTGATTCGCTCCACCATGGCGTCAATCACGATGAAACAACCAGTCCGGCCCACTCCAGCACTGAGAAAAGGGGGGGGGGGGGGAACAAGAGACAGCTGTGATGTGACAGGGACTACAGTCCATTACAGATTACAAAGGAAGACCCAGCTGTGATGTGACAGGGACTACAGTCCATTACAGATTACAAAGGAAGACCCAGCTGTGATGTGACAGGGACTACAGTCCATTACAGATTACAAAGGAAGACCCAGCCGTGATGTGACAGGGACTACAGTCCATTACAGATTACAAAGGAAGACCCAGCCGTGATGTGACAGGGACTACAGTCCATTACAGATTACAAAGGAAGACCCAGCCGTGATGTGACAAGGACTACAGTCCATTACAGATTACAAAGGAAGACCCAGCTGTGATGTGACAGGGACTACAGTCCATTACAGATTACAAAGGAAGACCCAGCCGTGATGTGACAGGGACTACAGTCCATTACAGATTACAAAGGAAGACCCAGCCGTGATGTGACAGGGACTACAGTCCATTACAGATTACAAAGGAAGACCCAGCCGTGATGTGACAAGGACTACAGTCCATTACAGATTACAAAGGAAGACCCAGCTGTGATGTGACAGGGACTACAGTCCATTACAGATTACAAAGGAAGACCCAGCCGTGATGTGACAGGGACTACAGTCCATTACAGATTACAAAGGAAGACCCAGCCGTGATGTGACAAGGACTACAGTCCATTACAGATTACAAAGGAAGACCCAGCTGTGATGTGACAGGGACTACAGTCCATTACAGATTACAAAGGAAGACCCAGCCGTGATGTGACAAGGACTACAGTCCATTACAGATTACAAAGGAAGACCCAGGTGTGATGTGACAGGGACTACAGTCCATTACAGATTACAAAGGAAGACCCAGCTGTGATGTGACAGGGACTACAGTCCATTACAGATTACAAAGGAAGACCCAGCTGTGATGTGACAGGGACTACAGTCCATTACAGATTACAAAGGAAGACCCAGGTGTGATGTGACAGGGACTACAGTCCATTACAGATTACAAAGGAAGAACCAGCTGTGATGTGACAGGGACTACAGTCCATTACAGATTACAAAGGAAGACCCAGCTGTGATGTGACAGGGACTACAGTCCATTACAGATTACAAAGGAAGAACCAGCTGTGATGTGACAGGGACTACAGTCCATTACAGATTACAAAGGAAGACCCAGCTGTGATGTGACAGGGACTACAGTCCATTACAGATTACAAAGGAAGAACCAGCTGTGATGTGACAGGGACTACAGTCCATTACAGATTACAAAGGAAGACCCAGCTGTGATGTGACAGGGACTACAGTCCATTACAGATTACAAAGGAAGACCCAGCTGTGACCTGCCCAACCATGCCTCTTTTCTAGACAAACTCAACTCATTTTATGCTTCGACAACCACAACAACACTGTACCGTGCGTGAGGGCCTGTCATGCCAAATAGTGTCCCGCTCTACGTCACAATGGGATTCCATAAACTATTAGTGTTTTAGCAACAGCCCTAGCAACAGAATTTAGAACTCATAGAATCCGATTGTGACGTAGAGGGGGACACTATTTGGCATGACATGCCCCCACCCACCGAACCAGAAGACTGGGTGATCTCTCTCTCCGAATCCAGACGTGAGCAAGGTCAACGCTCACAAGACTGGACTGTATTCCAGGGCGCGTTCTCAGAGCATGTGCAGATCAACCTCTCCTTGTCCCAGTCTGTCAGAGCATGTGTAGATCAACCTCTCCTTGTCCCAGTCTGTCAGAGCATGTGCAGATCAACCTCTCCTTGTCCCAGTCTGTCAGAGCATGTGCAGATCAACCTCTCCTTGTCCCAGTCTGTCAGAGCATGTGTAGATCAACCTCTCCTTGTCCCAGTCTGTCAGAGCATGTGCAGATCAACCTCTCCTTGTCCCAGTCTGTCAGAGCATGTGCAGATCAACCTCTCCTTGTCCCAGTCTGTCAGAGCATGTGTAGATCAACCTCTCCTTGTCCCAGTCTGTCAGAGCATGTGCAGATCAACCTCTCCTTGTCCCAGTCTGTCAGAGCATGTGCAGATCAACCTCTCCTTGTCCCAGTCTGTCAGAGCATGTGCAGATCAACCTCTCCTTGTCCCAGTCTGTCAGAGCATGTGTAGATCAACCTCTCCTTGTCCCAGTCTGTCAGAGCATGTGTAGATCAACCTCTCCTTGTCCCAGTCTGTCAGAGCATGTGTAGATCAACCTCTCCTTGTCCCAGTCTGTCAGAGCATGTGCAGATAAACCTCTCCTTGTCACAGTATGTCAGAGCATGTGCAGATAAACCTCTCCTTGTCCCAGTCTGTCAGAGCATGTGCAGATCAACCTCTCCTTGTCCCAGTCTGTCAGAGCATGTGTAGATCAACCTCTCCTTGTCCCAGTCTGTCAGAGCATGTGTAGATCAACCTCTCCTTGTCCCAGTCTGTCAGAGCATGTGTAGATCAACCTCTCCTTGTCCCAGTCTGTCAGAGCATGTGCAGATAAACCTCTCCTTGTCACAGTATGTCAGAGCATGTGCAGATCAACCTCTCCTTGTCCCAGTCTGTCAGAGCATGTGTAGATCAACCTCTCCTTGTCCCAGTATGTCAGAGCATGTGTAGATCAACCTCTCCTTGTCCCAGTCTGTCAGAGCATGTGTAGATCAACCTCTCCTTGTCCCAGTCTGTCAGAGCATGTGCAGATCAACCTCTCCTTGTCCCAGTCTGTAATCCCTACATGTTTAAAGATAACCAGGATCATTCCTGTTCCTAATAACTCCAAGGCTTCGTGCCACAATGACTCCCACCCTGTAGCACTCACATCTGTAAATCAGGAAGTGCTTTGAGAGGCTGGTTATGGCACACGTCATCTCCAGAAACACTAGAAACCCTAGACCCACTCCAATTTGCATACCTCCCCAGCAGATCCACAGATGACACAATCTCAATATCTCTCCACACTGCCCTCCCCCACCTGGACAAGAGGACCACCTACAGTTTATTTGTGATATTTGATTCTGAGTTTGGACGTAAACTTTATTTGTGTGAACTATTTCTAAGATGGATATCTAAAGTTGTTCTGAACTCGCTCGGCTGATGCTGGCACATGCTCAGATCAAATACACCTCTGGAATTTAGGATGTTTACATGTCCTAATCATTTAAAAACCAGGCCCATACTTACTGTGGTTATGACCTTGTTTACGCTGATTTAAGATGTTTACATGTCCTAATCATTTAAAAACCAGGCCCATACTTACTGTGGTTATGACCTTGTTTACGCTGATTTAAGATGTTTACATGTCCTAATCATTTAAAAACCAGGCCTATACTTACTGTGGTTATGACCTTGTTTACGCTGATTTAAGATGTTTACATGTCCTAATCATTTAAAAACCAGGCCTATACTTACTGTGGTTATGACCTTGTTTACGCTGATTTAAGATGTTTACATGTCCTAATCATTTAAAAACCAGGCCTATACTTACTGTGGTTATGACCTTGTTTACGCTGATTTAAGATGTTTACATGTCCTAATCATTTAAAAACCAGGCCTGTACTTACTGTGGTTATGACCGTGTTTACGCTGATTTAAGATGTTTACATGTCCTAATCATTTAAAAACCAGGCCTATACTTACTGTGGTTATGACCTTGTTTACGCTGATTTAAGATGTTTACATGTCCTAATCATTTAAAAACCAGGCCTATACTTACTGTGGTTATGACCTTGTTTACGCTGATTTAAGATGTTTACATGTCCTAATCATTTAAAAACCAGGCCTGTACTTACTGTGGTTATGACCTTGTTTACGCTGATTTAAGATGTTTACATGTCCTAATCATTTAAAAACCAGGCCTATACTTACTGTGGTTATGACCTTGTTTACGCTGATTTAAGATGTTTACATGTCCTAATCATTTAAAAACCAGGCCTGTACTTACTGTGGTTATGACCTTGTTTACGCTGATTTAAGATGTTTACATGTCCTAATCATTTAAAAACCAGGCCTATACTTACTGTGGTTATGACCGTGTTTACGCTGATTTAAGATGTTTACATGTCCTAATCATTTAAAAACCAGGCCTGTACTTACTGTGGTTATGACCTTGTTTACGCTGATTTAAGATGTTTACATGTCCTAGTCATTTAAAAACCAGGCCTATACTTACTGTGGTTATGACCTTGTTTACGCTGATTTAAGATGTTTACATGTCCTAATCATTTAAAAACCAGGCCTATACTTACTGTGGTTATGACCTTGTTTACGCTGATTTAAGATGTTTACATGTCCTAATCATTTAAAAACCAGGCCTATACTTACTGTGGTTATGACCTTGTTTACGCTGATTTAAGATGTTTACATGACCTAATCATTTAAAAACCAGGCCTGTACTTACTGTGGTTATGACCTTGTTTACGCTGATTTAAGATGTTTACATGTCCTAATCATTTAAAAACCAGGCCTATACTTACTGTGGTTATGACCTTGTTTACGCTGATTTAAGATGTTTACATGTCCTAATCATTTAAAAACCAGGCCTGTACTTACTGTGGTTATGACCTTGTTTACGCTGATTTAAGATGTTTACATGTCCTAATCATTTAAAAACCAGGCCTATACTTACTGTGGTTATGACCGTGTTTACGCTGATTTAAGATGTTTACATGTCCTAATCATTTAAAAACCAGGCCTGTACTTACTGTGGTTATGACCTTGTTTACGCTGATTTAAGATGTTTACATGTCCTAGTCATTTAAAAACCAGGCCTATACTTACTGTGGTTATGACCTTGTTTACGCTGATTTAAGATGTTTACATGTCCTAATCATTTAAAAACCAGGCCTATACTTACTGTGGTTATGACCTTGTTTACGCTGATTTAAGATGTTTACATGTCCTAATCATTTAAAAACCAGGCCTATACTTACTGTGGTTATGACCTTGTTTACGCTGATTTAAGATGTTTACATGTCCTAATCATTTAAAAACCAGGCCTATACTTACTGTGGTTATGACCTTGTTTACGCTGATTTAAGATGTTTACATGTCCTAATCATTTAAAAACCAGGCCTATACTTACTGTGGTTATGACCTTGTTTACGCTGATTTAAGATGTTTACATGTCCTAATCATTTAAAAACCAGGCCTGTACTTACTGTGGTTATGACCTTGTTTACGCTGATTTAAGATGTTTACATGTCCTAATCATTTAAAAACCAGGCCTGTACTTACTGTGGTTATGACCGTGTTTACGCTGATTTAAGATGTTTACATGTCCTAATCATTTAAAAACCAGGCCTATACTTACTGTGGTTATGACCTTGTTTACGCTGATTTAAGATGTTTACATGTCCTAATCATTTAAAAACCAGGCCTGTACTTACTGTGGTTATGACCTTGTTTACGCTGATTTAAGATGTTTACATGTCCTAATCATTTAAAAACCAGGCCTATACTTACTGTGCTTATGACCGTGTTTACGCTGATTTAAGATGTTTACATGTCCTAATCATTTAAAAACCAGGCCTATACTTACTGTGGTTATGACCGTGTTTACGCTGATTTAAGATGTTTACATGTCCTAATCATTTAAAAACCAGGCCTATACTTACTGTGGTTATGACCTTGTTTACGCTGATTTAAGATGTTTACATGTCCTAATCATTTAAAAACCAGGCCTATACTTACAGTGGTTATGACCGTGTTTACGCTGATTTAAGATGTTTACATGTCCTAATCATTTAAAAACCAGGCCTATACTTACTGTGGTTATGACCTTGTTTACGCTGATTTAAGATGTTTACATGTCCTAGTCATTTAAAAACCAGGCCTATACTTACTGTGGTTATGACCTTGTTTACGCTGATTTAAGATGTTTACATGTCCTAGTCATTTAAAAACCAGGCCTATACTTACTGTGGTTATGACCTTGTTTACGCTGATTTAAGATGTTTACATGTCCTAATCATTTAAAAACCAGGCCTATACTTACTGTGGTTATGACCTTGTTTACGCTGATTTAAGATGTTTACATGTCCTAATCATTTAAAAACCAGGCCTATACTTACTGTGGTTATGACCTTGTTTACGCTGATTTAAGATGTTTACATGTCCCAATCATTTAAAAACCAGGCCTATACTTACTGTGGTTATGACCTTGTTTACGCTGATTTAAGATGTTTACATGTCCTAATCATTTAAAAACCAGGCCTATACTTACTGTGGTTATGACCTTGTTTACGCTGATTTAAGATGTTTACATGTCCTAATCATTTAAAAACCAGGCCTGTACTTACTGTGGTTATGACCTTGTTTACGCTGATTTAAGATGTTTACATGTCATAATCATTTAAAAACCAGGCCTATACTTACTGTGGTTATGACCTTGTTTACGCTGATTTAAGATGTTTACATGTCCTAATCATTTAAAAACCAGGCCTATACTTACTGTGGTTATGACCTTGTTTACGCTGATTTAAGATGTTTACATGTCCTAATCATTTAAAAACCAGGCCTGTACTTACTGTGGTTATGACCTTGTTTACGCTGATTTAAGATGTTTACATGTCCTAATCATTTAAAAACCAGGCCTATACTTACTGTGGTTATGACCTTGTTTACGCTGATTTAAGATGTTTACATGTCCTAATCATTTAAAAACCAGGCCTGTACTTACTGTGGTTATGACCTTGTTTACGCTGATTTAAGATGTTTACATGTCCTAATCATTTAAAAACCAGGCCTATACTTACTGTGGTTATGACCTTGTTTACGCTGATTTAAGATGTTTACATGTCCTAATCATTTAAAAACCAGGCCTATACTTACTGTGGTTATGACCTTGTTTACGCTGATTTAAGATGTTTACATGTCCTAATCATTTAAAAACCAGGCCTGTACTTACTGTGGTTATGACCTTGTTTACGCTGATTTAAGATGTTTACATGTCCTAATCATTTAAAAACCAGGCCTATACTTACTGTGGTTATGACCTTGTTTACGCTGATTTAAGATGTTTACATGTCCTAATCATTTAAAAACCAGGCCTATACTTACTGTGGTTATGACCTTGTTTACGCTGATTTAAGATGTTTACATGTCCTAATCATTTAAAAACCAGGCCTATACTTACTGTGGTTATGACCTTGTTTACGCTGATTTAAGATGTTTACATGTCATAATCATTTAAAAACCAGGCCCATACTTACTGTGGTTATGACCTTGTTTATGCTGATTTAAGATGTTTACATGTCATAATCATTTAAAAACCAGGCCCATACTTACTGTGGTTATGACCTTGTTTACGCTGATTTAAGATGTTTACATGTCCTAATCATTTAAAAACCAGGCCTATACTTACTGTGGTTATGACCTTGTTTACGCTGATTTAAGATGTTTACATGTCCTAGTCATTTAAAAACCAGGCCTATACTTACTGTGGTTATGACCTTGTTTACGCTGATTTAAGATGTTTACATGTCCCAATCATTTAAAAACCAGGCCTGTACTTACTGTGGTTATGACCTTGTTTACGCTGATTTAAGATGTTTACATGTCCTAATCATTTAAAAACCAGGCCTATACTTACTGTGGTTATGACCTTGTTTACGCTGATTTAAGATGTTTACATGTCCTAGTCATTTAAAAACCAGGCCTATACTTACTGTGGTTATGACCTTGTTTACGCTGATTTAAGATGTTTACATGTCCTAATCATTTAAAAACCAGGCCTATACTTACTGTGGTTATGACCTTGTTTACGCTGATTTAAGATGTTTACATGTCCTAATCATTTAAAAACCAGGCCTATACTTACTGTGGTTATGACCTTGTTTACGCTGATTTAAGATGTTTACATGTCCTAATCATTTAAAAACCAGGCCTATACTTACTGTGGTTATGACCTTGTTTACGCTGATTTAAGATGTTTACATGTCCTAATCATTTAAAAACCAGGCCTATACTTACTGTGGTTATGACCTTGTTTACGCTGATTTAAGATGTTTACATGTCCTAATCATTTAAAAACCAGGCCTGTACTTACTGTGGTTATGACCGTGTTTACGCTGATTTAAGATGTTTACATGTCCTAATCATTTAAAAACCAGGCCTATACTTACTGTGGTTATGACCGTGTTTACGCTGATTTAAGATGTTTACATGTCCTAATCATTTAAAAACCAGGCCTATACTTACTGTGGTTATGACCTTGTTTACGCTGATTTAAGATCTTTACATGTCCTAATCATTTAAAAACCAGGCCTATACTTACTGTGGTTATGACCTTGTTTACGCTGATTTAAGATGTTTACATGTCCTAATCATTTAAAAACCAGGCCTATACTTACTGTGGTTATGACCGTGTTTACGCTGATTTAAGATGTTTACATGTCCTAATCATTTAAAAACCAGGCCTATACTTACTGTGGTTATGACCTTGTTTACGCTGATTTAAGATGTTTACATGTCCTAATCATTTAAAAACCAGGCCTGTACTTACTGTGGTTATGACCTTGTTTACGCTGATTTAAGATGTTTACATGTCCTAATCATTTAAAAACCAGGCCTATACTTACTGTGGTTATGACCTTGTTTACGATGATGTAAGATGTTTACATGTCCTAATCATTTAAAAACCAGGCCTATACTTACTGTGGTTATGACCTTGTTTACGCTGATTTAAGATGTTTACATGTCCTAATCATTTAAAAACCAGGCCTATACTTACTGTGGTTATGACCTTGTTTACGCTGATTTAAGATGTTTACATGTCCTAATCATTTAAAAACCAGGCCTGTACTTACTGTGGTTATGACCGTGTTTACGCTGATTTAAGATGTTTACATGTCCTAATCATTTAAAAACCAGGCCTATACTTACTGTGGTTATGACCTTGTTTACGCTGATTTAAGATGTTTACATGTCCTAATCATTTAAAAACCAGGCCTATACTTACTGTGGTTATGACCTTGTTTACGCTGATTTAAGATGTTTACATGTCCTAGTCATTTAAAAACCAGGCCTGTACTTACTGTGGTTATGACCTTGTTTACGCTGATTTAAGATGTTTACATGTCCTAATCATTTAAAAACCAGGCCTATACTTACTGTGGTTATGACCTTGTTTACGATGATGTAAGATGTTTACATGTCCTATTGTATAATTGCTATTGAGAAAGGCACCCGTAGACAGACATGGCTCTCAAGAGAAGACAGGCTATGTGCTCACTGCCCACAAAATGAGGTGGAAACTGAGCTGCAGTTCCTAACCTCCTGCCCAATGTATGACCATATTAGAGAGACATATTTCCCTCAGATTACACAGATCCACAAAGAATTCGAAAACAAATCCAATTTTGATAAACTCCCATATCTACTGGGTGAAATTCCACAGTGTGTCATCACAGCAGCAAGATTTGTGACCTGTTGCCACGTGAAAAGGGCAACCAGTGAAGAAGAAACACCATTGTAAATACAACCCATATTTATGCTTATTTATTTTCCCTTGTGGACTTTAACCATTTGTACATTGTTACAACACTGTATATAAACATTATATAACATTTGTAATGTCTTTATTGTTTTGAAACTTCTGTATGTGTAATGTTTACTGTTAATTTGTATTGTTTATTTCAGTTTTGTATAATATCTACCTCACTTGTTTTGGCAATGTTAACACATGTTTCCCATGTCAATAAAGCCCCTTGAACTGAATTGAATTGAGAGACAGAGAGAGAGAGCGAGAGAGAGAGAGAGAGAGACTGACTATTGTTACTGTAAATAAGCTAATTTAATTCACCTATAATCCTGTTACACACTCCATCTCACTGGCAGCTTCCTGGTTACACACACACACACACACACACACACACACACACACACACACACACACACACACACACACACACACACACACACACACACACACACACACACACCCCTCCCTCCCTCACCCCCTCCCTCCCCTTCCTCCCTCACTGACTTGCTGAGTAAGAGGAAGATAAGTATTCTCCATGTCTATTTCATTCCACAGTGGGAGCCAGGCCAGCATTCTAATGACATGGTTCGTAAAGCACAGCATACCGTTTAGACAACGCACTGGGACTGTCAACTCCTGAACCCAAATATGTGTGTGTGTGTGTGTGTGTGATGCTTAGAGAGTACATAGTAAACGGTAAAATATCTCGTTGCTCGTCGTGAACCAATATTGTTATGGAGGGATGCAGCTTGTTTAGCCAATGAGAAGTGTTGGGAGTTTCTGTCTGGGTTAAAGGTCAATCTCATTTAAGCTCAGGAGATTCATATATATATAGTATATATATATATGATTTCGATAGTTTGAATGGAATTTGAGTTGACAGAACTGAAGGTGACCCATACCTCAGTCCTTCTCTGGGTTTCCTGGGTATTACTGTATGTTGTTGTTTACACTGCTGTCATGAACTTGGCCAGTGGTGAACAAAGGCAGGAGATTTGGTCTTTGGAAAATGAAATCACTGAAACCTGGATTGATGTGTGAAGAGACGGTGTTCTACAGAACCAGTGACCAGTGTTCTACAGAACCAGTGTTCTACAGAACCAGTGTTCTACAAAACCAGTGTTCTACAGAACCAGTGTTCTACAAAACCAGTGTTCTACAGAACCAGTGTTCTACAGAACCAGTGTTCTACAGAACCAGTGTTCTACAAAACCACCGCTTCATTTGAGCCTCTCGGAACCCATTTACCAGGATCCGGTACCTCTCAATGTCTGTCTGTCTGTCTGTCTGTCTGCCTGCCTGCCTGTCTGTCTGTCTGTCTGTCTGTCTGTCTGTCTGTCTGTCTGTCTGTCTGTCTGTCTCTCTGTCTCTAATAGAGATGACCCTAACCTCTCATCTCTGTCTGTCTGTCTCTCTGTCTCTAATAGAGATGACCCTAACCTCTCATCTCTGTCTGTCTGTCTCTCTGTCTCTAATAGAGATGACCCTAACCTCTCATCTCTGTCTGTCTGTCTCTCTGTCTGTCTGTCTCTAATAGAGATGACCCTAACCTCTCATCTCTGTCTGTCTGTCTCTCTGTCTCTCTGTCTCTAATAGAGATGACCCTAACCTCTCATCTCTGTCTGTCTGTCTCTCTGTCTGTCTGTCTTTAATAGAGATGACCCTAACCTCTCATCTCTGTCTGTCTGTCTGTCTGTCTGTCTGTCTCTCTGTCTCTAATAGAGATGACCCTAACCTCTCATCTCTGTCTGTCTGTCTGTCTGTCTCTAATAGAGATGACCCTAACCTCTCATCTCTGTTTGTCTGTCTCTCTGTCTCTCTGTCTCTAATAGAGATGACCCTAACCTCTCATCTCTGTCTGTCTGTCTCTCTGTCTCTAATAGAGATGACCCTAACCTCTCATCTCTGTCTGTCTGTCTGTCTATCTCTCTGTCTCTAACAGAGATGACCCTAACATCTCATCTCTGTCTGTCTGTCTGCCTGTCTCTCTGTCTCTAATAGAGATGACCCTAACCTCTCATCTCTGTCTGTCTGTCTCTCTGTCTCTCTGTCTCTAATAGAGATGACCCTAACCTCTCATCTCTGTCTGTCTGTCTCTCTGTCTCTCTGTCTCTAACATAGATGACCCTAACCTCTCATCTCTGTCTGTCTGTCTCTCTGTCTCTAATAGAGATGACCCTAACCTCTCATCTCTGTCTCTCTGTCTCTAATAGAGATGATCCTAACCTCTCATCTCTGTCTGTCTCTCTGTCTCTAATAGAGATGACCCTAACCTCTCATCTCTGTTTGTCTGTCTCGCTGTCTCTCTGTCTCTAATAGAGATGACCCTAACCTCTCATCTCTGTCTGTCTCTCTGTCTCTAATAGAGATGACCCTAACCTCTCATCTCTGTCTGTCTCTCTGTCTCTAATAGAGATGACCCTAACCTCTCATCTCTGTCTGTCTCTCTGTCTCTAATAGAGATGACCCTAACCTCTCATCTCTGTCTGTCTGTCTGCCTGTCTCTCTGTCTCTAACAGAGATGACCCTAACCTCTCATCTCTGTCTGTCTGTCTGCCTGTCTCTCTGTCTCTAACAGAGATGACCCTAACCTCTCATCTCTGTCTGTCTGTCTCTCTGTCTCTAATAGAGATGACCCTAACCTCTCATCTCTGTCTGTCTGTCTGTCTGTCTGTCTCTCTGTCTCTAATAGAGATGATCCTAACCTCTCATCTCTGTCTGTCTGTCTGCCTGTCTCTCTGTCTCTAATAGAGATGACCCTAACCTCTCATCTCTGTCTGTCTGTCTCTCTGTCTCTAACAGAGATGACCCTAACCTCTCATCTCTGTCTGTCTGTCTGTCTGTCTCTCTGTCTCTAATAGAGATGACCCTAACCTCTCATCTCTGTCTGTCTGTCTGTCTGTCTCTCTGTCTCTAACAGAGATGACCCTAACCTCTCATCTCTGTCTGTATGTCTGTCTGTCTGTCTCTCTGTCTCTAATAGAGATGACCCTAACCTCTCATCTCTGTCTGTCTGTCTGCCTGTCTCTCTGTCTCTAATAGAGATGACCCTAACCTCTCATCTCTGTCTGTCTGTCTGTCTGTCTCTCTGTCTCTAATAGAGATGACCCTAACCTCTCATCTCTGTCTGTCTGTCTGCCTGTCTCTCTGTCTCTAATAGAGATGACCCTAACCTCTCATCTCTGTCTGTCTGTCTCTCTGTCTGTCTGTCTTTAATAGAGATGACCCTAACCTCTCATCTCTGTCTGTCTGTCTCTCTGTCTGTCTGTCTCTAATAGAGATGACCCTAACCTCTCATCTCTGTCTGTCTGTCTGCCTGTCTCTCTGTCTCTAATAGAGATGACCCTAACCTCTCATCTCTGTCTGTCTGTCTCTCTGTCTCTAATAGAGATGACCCTAACCTCTCATCTCTGTCTGTCTGTCTGTCTGTCTGTCTCTCTGTCTCTAATAGAGATGACCCTAACCTCTCATCTCTGTCTGTCTGTCTGCCTGTCTCTCTGTCTCTAACAGAGATGACCCTAACCTCTCATCTCTGTCTGTCTGTCTGCCTGTCTCTCTGTCTCTAACAGAGATGACCCTAACCTCTCATCTCTGTCTGTCTGTCTCTCTGTCTCTAATAGAGATGACCCTAACCTCTCATCTCTGTCTGTCTGTCTGTCTGTCTGTCTCTCTGTCTCTAATAGAGATGATCCTAACCTCTCATCTCTGTCTGTCTGTCTGCCTGTCTCTCTGTCTCTAATAGAGATGACCCTAACCTCTCATCTCTGTCTGTCTGTCTCTCTGTCTCTAACAGAGATGACCCTAACCTCTCATCTCTGTCTGTCTGTCTGTCTGTCTCTCTGTCTCTAATAGAGATGACCCTAACCTCTCATCTCTGTCTGTCTGTCTGTCTGTCTCTCTGTCTCTAATAGAGATGACCCTAACCTCTCATCTCTGTCTGTCTGTCTGTCTGTCTCTCTGTCTCTAACAGAGATGACCCTAACCTCTCATCTCTGTCTGTATGTCTGTCTGTCTGTCTCTCTGTCTCTAATAGAGATGACCCTAACCTCTCATCTCTGTCTGTCTGTCTGCCTGTCTCTCTGTCTCTAATAGAGATGACCCTAACCTCTCATCTCTGTCTGTCTGTCTGTCTCTCTGTCTCTAATAGAGATGACCCTAACCTCTCATCTCTGTCTGTCTGTCTGCCTGTCTCTCTGTCTCTAATAGAGATGACCCTAACCTCTCATCTCTGTCTGTCTGTCTCTCTGTCTGTCTGTCTTTAATAGAGATGACCCTAACCTCTCATCTCTGTCTGTCTGTCTCTCTGTCTGTCTGTCTCTAATAGAGATGACCCTAACCTCTCATCTCTGTCTGTCTGTCTGCCTGTCTCTCTGTCTCTAATAGAGATGACCCTAACCTCTCATCTCTGTCTGTCTGTCTCTCTGTCTCTAATAGAGATGACCCTAACCTCTCATCTCTGTCTGTCTGTCTGTCTGTCTGTCTGTCTCTCTGTCTCTAATAGAGATGACCCTAACCTCTCATCTCTGTCTGTCTGTCTGCCTGTCTCTCTGTCTCTAATAGAGATGACCCTAACCTCTCATCTCTGTCTGTCTGTCTCTCTGTCTGTCTGTCTTTAATAGAGATAACCCTAACCTCTCATCTCTGTCTGTCTGTCTCTCTGTCTGTCTGTCTCTAATAGAGATGACCCTAACCTCTCATCTCTGTCTGTCTGTCTGCCTGTCTCTCTGTCTCTAATAGAGATGACCCTAACCTCTCATCTCTGTCTGTCTGTCTCTCTGTCTGTCTGTCTCTAATAGAGATGACCCTAACCTCTCATCTCTGTCTGCCTGTCTCTCTGTCTCTAATAGAGATGACCCTAACCTCTCATCTCTGTCTGTCTGTCTCTCTGTCTGTCTGTCTCTAATAGAGATGACCCTAACCTCTCATCTCTGTCTGCCTGTCTCTCTGTCTCTAATAGAGATGACCCTAACCTCTCATCTCTGTCTGTCTGTCTGTCTGTCTCTCTGTCTCTAATAGAGATGACCCTAACCTCTCATCTCTGTCTGTCTGTCTGTCTGTCTCTCTGTCTCTAATAGAGATGACCCTAACCTCTCATCTCTGTCTGTCTGTCTGCCTGTCTCTCTGTCTCTAATAGAGATGACCCTAACCTCTCATCTCTGTCTCTCTGTCTCTAACAGAGATGACCCTAACCTCTCATCTCTGTCTGTCTCTCTGTCTCTAATAGAGATTACCCTAACCTCTCATCTCTGTCTGTCTGTCTCTCTGTCTCTAATAGAGATGACCCTAACCTCTCATCTCTGTCTCTCTGTCTCTCTGTCTCTAACAGAGATGACCCTAACCTCTCATCTCTGTCTCTCTGTCTCTCTGTCTCTAATAGAGATGATCCTAACCTCTCATCTCTGTCTGTCTGTCTCTCTGTCTCTCTGTCTCTAACAGAGATGACCCTAACCTCTCATCTCTCCAGTGGTGAAGTACATTTGTCAACGTTACAGAATTCCTGCCGTCTGTTCAGAAAGAAATCAAATCATTCTGATTACCATACCAGGAGAAGGTCTATAATTTAGACACAGAGGATTCATGGTTATTATTATAATTAAAACAATGTGATAATTATAGCCTAGCTGTGGATTGTGTGTCGACCAATCACAAGGCATTGTCTAGAGACGGGAACGGAGGGTGAAGGTGATAATTACAGCCTAGCTGTGGATTGTGTGTCGACCAATCACAAGGCATTGTCTAGAGACTAACAGAGAGGCCTGTTGAACGAACAGACTAGTCTGTCTGTAGGTTACTGAGTTATCAACTAACAGAGAGGCCTGTTGAACGAACAGACTAGTCTGTCTGCAGGTTACTGAGTTCTCAACTAACAGAGAGGCCTGTTGAACGAACAGACTAGTCTGTCTGCAGGTTACTGAGTTCTCAACTAACAGAGAGGCCTGTTGAACGAACAGACTAGTCTATTACTATACCAGAGTCATGTACTCTACTGTACTACATCACTATACCAGAGTCATGTACTCTACTGTTCTACATCACTATACCAGAGTCATGTACTCTACTGTTCTACATCACTATACCAGAGTCATGTACTCTACTGTTCTACATCACTATACCAGAGTCATGTACTCTACTGTTCTACATCACTATACCAGAGTCATGTACTCTACTGTTCTACATCACTATACCAGAGTCATGTACTCTACTGTTCTACACCACTATACCAGAGTCATGTACTCTACTGTACTACATCACTATACCAGAGTCATGTACTCTACTGTTCTACACCACTATACCAGAGTCATGTACTCTACTGTTCTACATCACTATACCAGAGTCATGTACTCTACTGTTCTACATCACTATACCAGAGTCATGTACTCTACTGTTCTACATCACTATACCAGAGTCATGTACTCTACTGTTCTACATCACTATACCAGAGTCATGTACTCTACTGTTCTACATCACTATACCAGAGTCATGTACTCTACTGTTCTACATCACTATACCAGAGTCATGTACTCTACTGTTCTACACCACTATACCAGAGTCATATACTCTACTGTTCTACATCACTATACCAGAGTCATGTACTCTACTGTTCTACATCACTATACCAGAGTCATGTACTCTACTGTTCTACATCACTATACCAGAGTCATGTACTCTACTGTTCTACACCACTATACCAGAGTCATGTACTCTACTGTACTACATCACTATACCAGAGTCATGTACTCTACTGTTCTACACCACTATACCAGAGTCATGTACTCTACTGTTCTACATCACTATACCAGAGTCATGTACTCTACTGTTCTACATCACTATACCAGAGTCATGTACTCTACTGTTCTACATCACTATACCAGAGTCATGTACTCTACTGTTCTACATCACTATACCAGAGTCATGTACTCTACTGTTCTACATCACTATACCAGAGTCATGTACTCTACTGTTCTACATCACTATACCAGAGTCATGTACTCTACTGTTCTACATCACTATACCAGAGTCATGTACTCTACTGTTCTACATCACTATACCAGAGTCATGTACTCTACTGTTCTACATCACTATACCAGAGTCATGTACTCTACTGTTCTACATCACTATACCAGAGTCATGTACTCTACTGTTCTACATCACTATACCAGAGTCATGTACTCTACTGTTCTACATCACTATACCAGAGTCATGTACTCTACTGTTCTACATCACTATACCAGAGTCATGTACTCTACTGTTCTACATCACTATACCAGAGTCATGTACTCTACTGTTCTACATCACTACACCAGAGTCATGTACTCTACTGTTCTACATCCCTATACCAGAGTCATGTACTCTACTGTTCTACATCACTATACCAGAGTCATGTACTCTACATCACTATACCAGAGTCATGTACTCTACTGTTCTACATCACTATACCAGAGTCATGTACTCTACTGTTCTACATCACTATACCAGAGTCATGTACTCTACTGTTCTACATCACTATACCAGAGTCATGTACTCTAAATCACTATACCAGAGTCATGTACTCTACTGTTCTACACCACTATACCAGAGTCATGTACTCTACTGTTCTACACCACTATACCAGAGTCATGTACTCTACTGTTCTACATCACTATACCAGAGTCATGTACTCTCCTGTTCTACATCACTATACCAGAGTCATGTACTCTACATCACTATACCAGAGTCATGTACTCTACTGTTCTACATCACTATACCAGAGTCATGTACTCTACTGTTCTACATCACTATACCAGAGTCATGTACTCTACTGTTCTACATCACTATACCAGAGTCATGTACTCTACATCACTATACCAGAGTCATGTACTCTACTGTTCTACATCACTATACCAGAGTCATGTACTCTACATCACTATACCAGAGTCATGTACTCTACTGTTCTACATCACTATACCAGAGTCATGTACTCTACTGTTCTACATCACTATACCAGAGTCATGTACTCTACTGTTCTACATCACTATACCAGAGTCATGTACTCTACATCACTATACCAGAGTCATGTACTCTACTGTTCTACATCACTATACCAGAGTCATGTACTCTACATCACTATACCAGAGTCATGTACTCTACTGTTCTACATCACTATACCAGAGTCATGTACTCTACTGTTCTACATCACTATACCAGAGTCATGTACTCTACTGTTCTACATCACTATACCAGAGTCATGTACTCTACTGTTCTACATCACTATACC